>NC_092863.1:41916717-42216717 GCF_032062135.1 Pyxicephalus adspersus | reverse complement strand
ATTATTTACATTCTTAAGTTTTTCTCTTGACGTTTTTAAATATGCAGTTAAATGTTTGTTACATTTATTGGATAGGCCTAGATAAAAGCGTCTTGTCCCAAATCCATTAAAAATGTCTGCCAATTTCTCTTTGTGATTTGCAGATATCCTCCCTAAATTATGAAGGTATAGAGAGGGGAATGTATTCTGTATTTTAAGATCCCAAAGGAGCAGCCTAGGGTGACAACACTAGCTACAGTGCAATGAATGAGCATGGTTATCCTGAACAGGAAGGGTCCTACTGGCATCAAGTTAAAATAAACCAATCCAACCTCCACACCTAAGGACTAGTAAACTACAATATATTCTGATTATCCAGATCAGAAACACACAGAAGGCAGACATAGGTGCAGTTACTGTCCATATTTTATGGGTTTTTATACCTTTTTTTACCTTGCTCTACAGTTTAGTAATACATTATTGCTAGGGTTCTGTTCTACTTCATATGCAAAGTAATGTTTTCATACAATACATTCTAAATTTGCCCCTTAAAATAACAGGTCAATTTCTCTTCCATTTGATAGTGATAAATGGAAATCTTTTGGGATTATTGTAATGCATTTCTCATCAAGCTTTGATGGTATCATGTAAGGAAAATGGGATTGACTGTTAAGTACAAACTGAAATAGACATGGTCATTTAAGATAACTTCTTATCTGTATACAAGGAAATGATATCAACAAAATAGACCACCAGCTGTAAAAGATAAATGTAGCCTTTAGCTCTATTATCCTTTGTGCCTATTGATTAAATGCAATTTTACCCTCTCTTATTAATACATGTATATTTATTAGAAACGGTGACCTTGCATCATTGTACATACTTTGTTTTATTGCAACAAAAATTAAAGGTAAAAAATCATAGTATCATAGAATCATGGTAATTTGGGTATATTATGGGAATAAAATCTAGCAATCACTTCACTTATTAATCGCCAAAGAAAATACTGGGGGATAATTTAGTAACCCATTGATCATAAATGGGAGTTTTTAAATGATAAGATTGCATCATCTAATTAAGGTCCATGTTTGGTCATAAAATCCAATACATTTTGTAGCATTTTGAGTAACAAAGGGAATACATGCTACCTGGTCTAAATAGTCTCTATGTCTGTGGTGGAAGTGTAATGATCTGGGGTTGCTTCAGTGGGTCAGGTCATGAAAATACTGAATGCCCAGGTTTTTCCATGTATGTTTTTTCCCTGATGTCATGGGCATATTCCATGATGAAAATGCTAGAGCTCATCATACAGAAATTGTGAAAAAGTTGTTTAAGAAGCACAAGACATAATTTTCACACATGGTTTGGCCACCACAGTTTCCAGACCCAGAGAAGACATTACACAGTGGTCTGACTCTTCCATCATCAATACAATACAAGATCTTTTGAAGATCAAGAAAAATGATTGGAACACTAGACAGAAACCATAGTGGATTTGTGCCATAATCCAAGCTAAAGGCTGTCCAATGAAACATCAAAGTGTGTGACTTATGTTTGGCTAGGCAGTGTACATAGACTCTATTAATTGTAAAAATAGACTTTTAGATAACAACTGAGGCTGGGTCGGAATTGAACCAAAAAAAAAATACCACTGGCTAATTGGGCACCTATACATGTCTTATTAATTGATTTTAATGAGAATGAAAAAAAAATCCTAATTCACTTGTATTTGAATATACTTGTAAAGCACCTCTATTTTTAACACCTACTAAAGTGGTATCATTAGGACCTCAGAGATGCCCTGAAGGGTCATCTTCATATTCCTATAGCATCTCAATTTTTTTTCTGCACATGCATTTCAAATAATTAATTATTTTTATTTTGTCTCCCTGGTGAGACAATTATGTGCATGATCCTGGAAACTTACTCATTCCTAAAGTTCAGAGCAGTAGCCTATTTTTGTCCTTGACACCTACGTGACCTCTAATAGCCTCCTACCTACATAATAAATGGTAATCTCAAGCGAATAAAAAGCAGAGTGGTTTACTTTCCATATCTTGAAATATTACAAAGTTTCAGTTCCCATGCTTCCTTCTCCTTGCCTTTTCTGTCAGTCATAAACAAGTTTTTTGACTCATTGTATTGGAAAGGGCTGTGTTTCTTATCATTTATCTCTGATTTTTTTTTCCCAGAAATTTGTTTCAAACAGCAAATCTATATTTTTCAAAATGTTCTCCATTTTACTGTACTCATGGTTTTAAACAAAATAAACCTTTAATTACTGTACATTTAACTAGGGGTTTCCATTGTCTTTGTTTTAAACCATGGGTACAGGAAAAGTTTTGGAAAATGTAGATTGGTCTATATCACAGGTCAACAAAAAATGTGTTTTGATAATCATCAGAAACCATAGTAAACGTGCCTAAATCAGCAAATTTTCCGATCTGTTTTCAGTTTTTCCCTAACACGTACAGTTCTTGAGTTATGAGGACTAATATAGTTGTACGTGTACGTGCATGTATTTTGTACTAAAACATAAGCACCATTGAAGTAAATGTTAATACATTTTCAATGTGAAATAAAATAAGGACACTGTGGTATTGATCCACTGAACAGTGTCAGTCAGGTACCATTGTGTCTTCAGAAATGCTTAAAGTATGATTTTCTTGTGTACTCTTTGTCTAGATTGTCGCAGTACAGCATCCAGCAGTAGTCAGCCATCATACTTTCATTCCAGAAACCTTGGTAGCGGTGCTCCAGTAACTGAATGTCCTGGTGAAAACATTCTTCTTGTTCGTCACTCACCATACCAAGATTTTCCGGAAAGAATTCTAGATGTGAGTGCAAGAAATGTATTTTTAATGACATGCGTCAACCCAGTTTTTGGTTTGAATCAAGCAGATTCTGGACTCCTTCTTTGTATGTAGGAGACTTATGGCTGCCCAGGAAATTTTCACACAGCCACTTGAATGCATCCCAAGCTTCTAGCTCAGCTTCTGAGAGAGATTGTTTGAAAACATCATCCTGCAAAACAGACTTGATCTGTGTCCCTAAAAAAAATCCCTTCCTTCATTTTTGCAGTGCTTATGTTTGGAAACTTCTCAACAAGGTAATGCCAACCCATGGAGTGTAATTTACTCATTGCCTTTACAAGGTTCTTCATCAAGCCTAACTTGATATGGAGAGGTGGCAGAAATATTTCAACCTGAGGCAGAAACTTGACATAACTTGGTATCTCTTGGTAGCCAATCACGCTTGACATAATGGTCTCCCGTTGATTGGCTGTCCCACAGGAATAGGAAACAGCAATATTTTGTGAATCCTCCTTGCATTCCCATCACCAAGCCAATGACCTTTAGATCCCCACAGATGTTCCACTGGTGTGTTTTATACTGGATTGCTTCAAGTAGTAACTTCATGTTGTCATAAGACTCCTTTAGGTTAACGAAATGGGCAAACGGTAAATTTGGTTTGGAATTACCATTAGGCAGTAAGACTGCTTTCAAGCTGCTTTTAGGGGAATCAATGAAGATACGCCATTCAGATGGAACAAGCTCTTGTGACAAACTGTTAAAGTGTGCATTTATATCATGACAGTAGCACAGTGAGCCATTACTAGTGAAGAACGTTGTCAAGTTATGATTTTGTTTTCTGTAGTTACAGTTACACCCTTTGCAAGCAAGTGCTTCTGTTTAAGCCTTGAAGCAAGAAGTTCTGCTTTGTCTTTGGAGAGATTTAGATCACGAATGAGATCATTCAGCTCTGCTTGTGTAAAGGTCTCTGATTCTGAATCTTCATCAGCCAAGTAGTCAGGATCAGATGATTCGGGGTTGCTGCTTTGCTGCATTGCTGCTTTACGCCGATTTAGCCAGTTACGCAGTCCATTGGAACAACTGGTACAGATGACATGTGGAGCCAAGATTTATCCTGGTCACCAAGTAGAAAGCTGAAATATACCTTGAATACATTTTTATGTTCTGTGGTAATTTGGCGACGTTGTACTTTTGTCGTGAATGAACCACGCACGTAACAAAAACTGTCTGGATCATTAAGGCAATTTCTAGGCATGTTGATAAATGAAATGAATCGCAGTTAGTGCGGTCTCTAACCTTAAAAAAAGAAAACTGTTGTTAAATGTTGTAATATGTTAAGGCTATTTATAACGAATTTAACACAATATATATTTAGCTGCATCACAAAAACTAGACTTGCTGGAAAAAAAATGAACACAGATTTGATATCTGCATCAAAAATACTGCAAATCCCATGTAAAATTATATCTGATGAAAATTACATGTTGACTTGTTTATCGTCAGAAATAAGAATAACAGAAATAATCCTTGAACAGCTTAGTTGACCTCTGAGCAAATGTACAAAATATTTTCATAATTTATAAAAGTATTTAAAAATATTATTATTAATATTATTAGGCGGGGGGATAAGGGACTGGTGGGTAAGTAGTGAGGGTTTTAGGAGACAGAAGAAGACGGTTAGGCAATGTCACAGATCCCTGCAGGACCAGGGGATCTGTGCCGTTGTCTGTGCCTCTGCAGCCAGCAGTAGCAGCTCTGTTCTGGAATCCTGTCCGCTGGTCACTTGCTGGTTTTAATCATGGGATCCTCTGAGAACTGCCCTTTTACCCCAGGGAACCAGAGTATTTCGCAGAAGCACTCTCTCCTCTGGCAGAAGTGTAAACCCCACCTGAGCTGCATCTGCTCCAGCACTCCCTCTGGTGGTGGAGATAGTTCTGCTGACATCTAAACACACTTGAAATCGAAAAAGTATATTTTAATATTATGAACTTCTGTTAATATATTTTGTATATCCAAAGGAAGGGGATAATTTCAAGATTAAAAAGAAAATCTTGTTGGCTAGAAAATCTCTGCTTGCAAAGTCGTAGGAGAAATTTATTTTCTTATTGGCCATTCAGATCTTTTAAATTGGAGTAATATAAAATTTATCTGCAGCATTAAAACATGGTATGCCTACATTATTTGCTAGGGATTTGTTGCAGTTCAGTGGATATTTGCACCCTAATGCAATGTTCTGAAATAACCTACATTGTGTACTATATATTTACAGCATTAAGTAAGCCTTGTTTTTTATAGTCATAAGTCACTATTAAATTTGGCTCTTATCTCTGACTTTTTACCATATACTGTAGCTTGAGTCCTTAAGGAAATATCTGATATAACAAACCATATATTTCCAACGTCTGCACATGTTTTTCATTTGCTTTTTATGGATAAGGTAATAATTTCACTTACATTTTATTGCAGGGAATTTTCCCAGAAAAAAAGCCAATACTTTAAATCACGTTTTATAAATGTTGTAGAAAACACTATATGCGCATTGGGATATATGGCAGACACAGCCTTTTTAATCTGTTTCTTATTAAGTTTAACTATGTCAGAGTGGAGGATTGCTAACTATATGAAACATTTAGGGGGTAATTATCACACAATCAGACACCCAACCAACTGTAATTGTACTCAATGTGTGGATGTATTTCCTGGGAGGGTCCCTGGAAAACAGAAACACACAGCATGAATTCCCATATGCTAAATTGCCTATTCATGTGTTTCACCAATGCATATACCACTATTACCTTTTCAAGAGAGTCTAGAATTTTACAGTTGAAAAATACAATTCACACAAATTTTGCTTTGACATTTTTTTTGGTGGTTGCTGTAAAAATTTGCATGAATTGTTTGTGTTTAATTAATATTTTTTTGGCCTGTTTATGGTAAGTCTCAATAAACGAAAGTTGAAGAAATTTGAAACAGCAGATGCCTGATTTATTAAAACTTTTCAAGGCTGGAGAAGATATACTTTCATCACTGAAGCTGGGTGATCCAGCCTGAATCAGGCAGGTTCACTGATGAAAGTACATGCTCTCCAGCCTTGGAGAGCTTTTTGAAATCAGGTCCTCAGTTTTATATCATATCCCAGTTTTTTCTTAGATTTTTCTCTAGAATAATAGAAAAAAAAATTGTTTTGAAGTTTTTGTTTTTTTAACAAAATTTTGAGTGGAAATACAGGCAGCACTCACTTTTACTGATTAATTTACTAAACCATAACACGGAATACTTGTTGCCTTCATGTTATGTAAAAATATATAACTAAATACTTGTGAAAATCTTCCACTATGTCAGTGTTTCTCAACAAGGGTTCGATGGATTCCTGAAGAGGTTGCCAGGGGTTCCTTGAGCAATATGAAGATTGTGCCTTTCAGCTCATTTTAAGCACTGTGGCTCAGAGGTTAGCACTATGGCATTGCAGCGCCAGGTTCAAATCTCGGCCAGGACACTATCTTCATGGGGATTGCAGGTTCTCCCTGTGTAGATTTCCTCCGGGTACTCCCGTTTCCTCCCACATTCCAAAAAAAAAAAAAACATGCTGTTAGCTTAATTGGCTTACCCCCAAAATGTACCTTAGACTGTATTAAAGACATATCACTTAGGTAGGTATTAGATAGTGAGCTCCTTCGAGAGACAGCTAGTGACATGGCTATGGACTTTGTCCAGCACTGCGTAATATGTTGGGGCTATATAAATACTGTGTGATATTAATAATGTAAAAGACTTTACAATTATCTGTAAGAGTGACATTCTTTCAACTCACCACCACCTCAAAGTACTTTGAGGTGTGGATATAGTAATTAAAGTTAGGTGTTCCCTGAAGGTTATTTCAAGGGTTCCCCTATGTTAAAAAGGTTGAGAAACACTGCCCAATGTTATAGTGAGGAGGAGAGAGAATGGAATTTTTTTAGGGCTATATAAAGATGGATGAACATGCCTAATCTTGGTCTGTCAGGGGTTTGGCAAATGTTCTTTGAAGTTCACAGGACATAATGATCACAGCAAACTCCTGGACGCAGCAACCACTAACATTCTTTTTGTTCCTAAAGCTGATTTTCCATACTGCCTATTGCATGAGTTGTACAGGGATTTTATACATTTTTACTTCATTGTGTGGTTTTACATCAACCTAAAGTGGTTTTACATCAATGTTGGCAATTCATTTGTGCTTCCCCCATCTATGGTTAGGAAATGTGTTTAAAAAGATCATTATCTAGTCCTGAATTGGCAGGATTTCAATACCTTGGATGCATATTGAACTCATCTCATACCGTAGGGGGATTTTGTTCTGGTTGGTTTTGTGAGTAGGAAGGGGAGAACATAGAAGAGCATTTCACTTACAAAATTTAGTGTTAGAAAAAAATGGAATTTCTTTGTCTATTCATTTTCTCTAATATAGAAATGAGTTGTATATAAATGAGGTATATAGAAATTTGAGTTTCCATTTTAAGGTTAGAGGGCAGATATCTGGCCTCCCCTATGTTAAAGAGCACTTCCATGATAACATGATAGGTCCTAGAAATCCCCACATCAATTTTGTTTTTTGGGGGGGGGGGTAGATGTGGGAAATAAACCATGACCCTTGACATTTGGACCATCAAATTTCAAGGTAAGACATGAAGTTTAGTATCTTACAAACAGGAGGGGGCTCATACTTGCTGCCTTATATTCTTGACCCTTAACTTTGAGGAGACTAACATCCAGTCTCTTAAAAAGAATATGGGGGTTTGTATGGGCTAGTGTAATCTAGAAGCCCCTTGGAGGCTGTACTCGGACATTTTCTTGTGACAACCTACATTAAGATATTTCCTCATGAAGTGATCATATGCTTAAAAAGTTGAGGTCATGAAAAAGTTAAAACAAATGGAAAGCCTAAATGCTATTGACAGTATGAGACTTTTTATCACTGTTACACAATTTTAAAATCCAGAAAACTGTGACAAAACGATCCAGTCACAAACATTTTTTTGTAGTATGTTTAAAACATTATTTGTACCTGACAGTTCCTAGCTTTTTCTTCGATAATTATCCCTGAACCTTATTTTACGTTATTGTATTCCTTTCTAATAATAATAATAATAATTGCTTAAAAAATTTCAGCCCAAGAGGGGAAGCCACAAATCATACATATTTTTTATTTTAGAAGAAACCTATCAACATATTACCATGCACTCCTATCTTAGACTGATGGGCAGGGGCCTTGCTTGCTACATTTATAAGCATACAATATTATATAAATTATTATCTATGCATTTTATAGGTTTTTTTTACCTGATTGAACCTCTTTTGGGTCTAACATTTTTTGTAACTGGAAATATTACATTATTTTCTAACAATAAAAAAAAAATAAAAAAAAATTGAAAACAGATAAAAAGTTGTATTGAAGTAATGAGCCACACTAAATAATGGACACATCTTCACACCTTGGTGGGGGAGACGCCATAAAACAATAAATGGGTCCATAATTGAATAATTCATTGAGATTTTGGATTTAGATGTAGTGTAGCTCTATTTTTAGGATACGGATATAGGAAGAATCCACTGACAGCATTTGTAACTGCAACAGAGCCTTCCTATTAACCTGTATCATTTAATTTAATTGATATGAAAAACAATTTTGTGATAATATGAAATGGTTGTGCATGCATACACAAAGTGAAGTTTACCAAAAAATGTTTTAAGTAATTTAGAAATCCTGACCTGCATTCAGCCATTGAAGACCTGAGTTTATAGCCCTCCAAAGGTGCTCATTGGCTCAAGGATGTAACAATTAAAGTGCACATATATATAATCATATGTTTGCATTACATTTCCAATTGAACTGCAGAAAAATTTAATAGGATACCATTGTCTTTGAAGGGTTCTCAATTCAATTGCATATTCCTAGACTTACATCAGGTTGACTTATCTTAGTAAATCACACTCATAACACTTCAAATTTTATAAAGAATATGGAATTAAGAGTGTAACTTTAGAAAACCTGTCTTGAAAAATTATGTTTTAATCCAGGAAAGAAAAGCTATCCCTTATGAATGTTGTTAGTTAGGAAATTGTATAATTTCCATTTCAGAAGCTTGGATTAAATAAATATTATGAACACTTGCACAATCCATGGATGAAGACATGAATATCTGGACAACCGAGAGGTCTAACACCTGGTCTTGAAAAGTAGATCATTGTTAATAATTGGATGTTTTACAAGAGTCAAAACATATTTTTCTAACTATATAAACTTTATTTTGCTCTAGTGGAAGAGTTATGTATGCTGGACGAAAATGAAAGGGAATTGCTAATGTGAGTTGTGGGAAATTTTGCGTAAGGGACTTCTGCTTATGTTGTCTCTTGGGAATGTGCTGTTATGACTGTTTAACAATTCTTAATTTTTTATGCAATTTTACTTATAAAGCAGATACATCCTTGTTTATTTAAAATAGATACCCACTGTAGAAGATTTAACTACGCATCTATAAAACAAACGATACCAAAAACACCAGGATACACATTTTCGAACTGCAAACACAATAGTTATTTTATTAGTAGCAGGGTCTCCTCATAATATATTTACTTATAACTGATATCTTTATATCCTGATGCACTTAAATAAAGTTTGAGTTGCATCACATTGAATACTTTCGCTTTTCGGTATGTTTGTTTTATTTCTCACTCATTGGGATTGATTAACAGAAGTAGAAAATGTTCACTTCAGTGATTACAATAATCCAATCGTCCATCTTTGTTTGTAAATTACTTTGTGCATGATTGGGTTTTGGGAACACTGATTCACTTTGCAAGGTCAGCATTACTAGTGAAATCAACCTTAAAAAAGTGAAGTTTTAAACAAATATACTAAAAAGTAAAGCTTTTTTTTTGTATTAAATCTTTTAGCTCATATGTTGATCTCTACTATAATTTTAATATGCATGCAACATAATATTGCAGTAATGGCTACTTTAATAACATGAACAAAGTTTATATTGGTATAAAGGTTTGAAAAATAAAATCAGCCTTGAGTCAGAGATAAAGTATGTCTGAAGCATTTGGAAGTGATTTTTTTTTTTTGCTTTCTGTGTCCCTGCTGTGGAGATTCACTTTTTATTTGTCAATGTAACCATTATTACACACACAAAAAAATCATAAAAAAATTACAGTTGTCACCTAAACAGGGAGACATAAAAAATCTGATAATTTCTGGGTGCCAAAATGGTTTTAAAATTGACCAAATTTTTGTATTTCAACCTCTTAACACTGGTAAAGCTTTCCATCCCAGTGTTGGGTAAACAGTGGGACTTGGGAGGCAAGAAGAACTTTGACCAAAAAAAACTGTTTAATATTTGCATGTCATTTTGTGCCTATAGAATCGGGACACTCTGGGTGCTCAGTAAAAAAAAAGAAAAAAGTGGACATGTCAGAATCTTTAACTTGAATAGTTACCAGTCATGCAGCACTGGGGACTGGAGTTTAATTTTCATAGAACACTTGTTTTATTAGGCTTTCAAGCTCTTTTGTATCTACATCAGTTTCGGTGAATAAAACATACTGATAAGTACCCTTTCTCTAACCAGTGCTAAAAAGTATGGATTTGGAGTATTGGAGTATAGGACGTCAAGTCACCAGCACAGCACAACATTATGTAAAAATTCACACACAACAGTTAAAGAGGAAGTAAACCCAAAACAATAAAATCACACTTACCTTCAATCCCACAGATCACTCTATCCGTTGGGAGGTTTCTTTATTGCGATCCTGTGTTGTTCCGCTGTCTTCAGCCCAGCGCAGCGAGAGCGCCAGGCACCAACATCTTCTCCTCTCTCCTTCTACATTCTTCCTCCTACATCACCCAGTCTCACCCTGTGAAGGGGCAAGGTCAGGTGAGGTAGATTGGAAAAAAGCTTGCCGATCTCACTATGCATGGGTGAGATCGGCAACTTTTTGCCTATTGATGAAAAGGCTTCTTCTGTGAATGCCCAAGTTGCTCGGGCATGCACAGAAAGAGCAGCCAAGAGAATCCGGGGATGAGTGCTGTAGGTATCCTGGAAGGTTCTGCCCTTCCATTCATTCTTGATTGTCTAGGCCAGGGGTCGGCAAACTCCAGCCATTAGGCCAGATACAGCCTAGCCGGTAGTTAGGAACTCTAGTTCTGGTGCCGCCTCCTTGCAGTTGATCCCGTATTTACTGCAGCCGGCGTTGATACTTCCGCTACCACGGTAAATAGGGAAAGCTCCCTGAAGGTAAATCCCTCCCCTCTGCAATGCATACATAGGAGAGGGATTTCACTTCAGGGGGCATTCCCTGGTGGTGGGCGGAGAAATTAGGGCTGGTCCGGCCTAGTTTGCTCCCGCCCACCCAATAAATAGCCTAGTGGCCATAAAACTTTGCCAACTTTAAAAAAAAAAGGGTGTTGCACTAAAACACTAACAAACAATTTTTTTTTACTTTAAATAAAAGGGTAGTGTACCCTTTTATGTAAAGTACAAATTCTGAGTTTAGGTACACTTTAATTTAGCACAGATGTATTTGTTTTTTGCACTTGAAGTGCAAAATTAGGAGGGAATTGAATTGCTTTTGGTCAGGTATGTTGTGTTCTTTTTATCTCTTGTGACTGTCCACCATTAAGACTGTTATTTTCTTCTTTTCATCAGTATGCAGGGAGAAGAGAACACTGAAAAAAGATCAGTACTTAGAGCACAATTATAGAAGTGAAAGGTAACTGTCAACAGAGGGATCTGGGTGACAAAGGCAGCATTTTGCTTTTCTGCAAATGATGTTCAGCTTGTCATTTCCACTCAATGTGTTTCTCTGAGATTATATTTTAAAGCATTTGCGGGCACATTTTAAAAATAGAATATTGTATGGCAAAGGAATTACTTGATGATAATGCTGTATTTCCAGTGGAAGCCATACAATAACCAGACCACAGTATATTCAGGAACTTTCTACTGAAGATATAGATAGACTATGAAAAAACCTGTGACTTACACATTAGAAGCTATAAAATTGATCTCAGTGGTAGCTGAAGGTGTATGTACTGGATGTAAAAAAGATCATCTTCCTTCAAAGTCTTTTGTCATATTTGTACCACATTTGGATTGTATATTTAGGTGGAAGTTATTAAAATGTTTCTTCTTTGTAGTCCATTTCTCATAACTTTAATTGTAGATCAAATCCAATAAATGCCCGAAATATTATATATGAAAAAAACATTTCAACCGCCATTTGTCACCCGACAAAGACAGCAGCCTTATAATATTGTAAAATTTGGTTTTAAAACATTTCTTTTGCGTTAAATCGTCAGTGTTTCAGTTGCAGTACTGCAGTTTATTGGTCAATTTATAAATGGTCAGATGCATAAAAAGTTACCTTAAATAAATATTTCTTATTATCCACAGCAACCATGAAACTTCCATTTGTCATTTCTGTATTTCAGAATTAACAGTGAAATAGGGATTTAGTAGTTGTATGAATAGTAGTAGAATACAATTGTTAAACCATCCTGGGCCCCAAAATTATGGGATTGTACGCTGAGCTGCTTGGTTTACAATCCTTAGGAACTTCATAGCAGAAGGATAAGGCACTTATTGCAGTATACACATACAAAGTCTCTCTAGCAGTAAAAGCCTCCAGGTTAGAACTTTTTAAAGCTTACGTTCTGTTCTTTTTTTTTTGAATTTATGATAAAAATTACAGGTACAGTAATCAAAAACATTAAACAACACTGAGAGTACAGAAAACAGAAAGAAAAGGTGAAACATTCAAGGAAAACACTGAACAAGGTTATAAAACAAACAGTAATAGATGCACAATATAATTTGGTTAATTATAACAGTTTGTGTTTACAAAAGAGTAGGTGCATAAAAAAATTGTTTCAACATAATATTAAAAAAAAAGGCAGAACTCTATCAAGATGTCAGGATACCATGAACATGACCCAATCCAGTAGCAAGTAGGTTTTCTTTATGAACAATACGTTCATAATCCTGCAATATATGACCACTCAAGAAAGGTAAACTGGGCCCGTTGTGTGGACCAATGATTGAAACAGTATAGATGAAAAAGGAATCAAGAAGGAAGGAGGGAAAAAAAATTGAAAGAAGGGGGAATTGAAAGAAGAAAAAATGGTGGGGGAAGAATTGGGTCGGGCCTAGAACCCAACTAGGTGGTGACTTCGTAAATTATTACCATTACACAGAGATGAGGTGTGCCTGGGGGCTGTCCCCAATTAAACCTTCCAGGATGAGTTGAGATAAATGCCTCCCATGGAGCCCAAACAATTTCAAATTTGTGAAGGCGGTCAATAAGTTCTGTTCACTGTACAGCACAACTGTAGTGAACAAGGCTCCACTTTTTTTACAACCATTTTTACATATCAGAAGGACCCTATTCTCCAATTACCTAATACTGGGCAATAACATCCAAACTACAACTAATGCTGCGTAGTCTTACCTCTAATAGCATAAGAGAGTAATTAAGTCTTTAGCAACCCAGCAGATTAATCTGAACTTAGTGGTGAATCGCACTAAAGTCTGTTGGTGGTGAATCCTGTACATTTTTGCCATTAAAAAGACTATTTGGCAAATTATCGCAAAAAAGGGGAGCATTGGGAGAATTGTCTGAAATAATAGTTTAGACTAAAGTAATAGAGAAAAACTATACAGGAGGGGTGTTTTACTACTAAAATCAAAGTGTAACTAAACACACCTCTCCTCCTTCTGGTGACAACATCTTTACCTAATCCTCTTCTGGGTTCGGGTTTTTAACCATCTTGATTGGTCAGGCCAGAATTCCAGGAGGTGATTGTAAATCTTTCTAACAGATTCTTGGATACCAGTAAGAATCCTAATGTGGTGCTACTTCCCCACTTTATTATATATATATATATATATATATATATTGGCTTGATATACACTTTATTAATTCATTTTATTTTAAACCTTCCTGAATAGTTAAAAAAATTGTTATTCATTTGCGTTTAATAGTGAAAGTGCATTTCCTTTTCTCAAACCAAACCTGTTACTGAATTAATACATAGGTTACTGTACATGTATCCAACTGATATACATTGAAATGGTCATTTAACATAAATATAAAACAAATGCATATGAGTATGGATTTTTGCAGAATAGTGTATAGAAATGTATATTAAAAAATCCTCTCAGTATAGCTTTGAAAGCCAGCTGTTCATGGTTAGTGAAATTTCACAGTTTTTAACGACACTGACGATCACACATTTATTACCAAAATTATAGGATATTTCTCTGGGTATCTAGTGCTCTCTACTTCAACACTTGAATTTCTTATCTACTTGTCATTAGAATGCCCTTTTCCGCAACCCTGTCAACACTTATTTTTTTCCCAATGTTCTGTGGCATAGTAACACTTTTTATGAATATTAAACATGCTGATGCTACAGCACTTTATTAAGGTGAGAGGAAAGGTGGGAATAGATGCAGTCCTGTTATATGTAGACAATCACAGTTGCTTCATGTCAGATGACTTGCTTAAAAAAGGGTTATATGTTCAAAGCATTTGTTTTTAAGGTTTTAACATGCAAAAAAAGAAGTAGTGTCCTTAAAAAAAAACAGTGGAATGCAAAATGAGATATAATTTAGCCTGTTGAAAGGATTAATTTAATGTACTACAATTGCAAACTCTACACCGAAAACATAGGTCACTTATAAAATATGCCCACAATCTATTTTTAACTCTTAATGAGATTCTCATTTACAGTTCACCATAACATTTGACTTCCTATCACATCTTCCTTTCCAAACTAAGTGAATTATGTATATGAGTCTATTTCTATTCAGGGAGCATGAACAATGTGTCAATAATATCAGCACAGAATGTACATAGGTGAGTTACATCTTTAATACTTTAACTCTTTGGGTTAGAGTAGTAATATCGGTTTATAGGGGACACAAGGTTACCCTGAATGATGCGAAGCTTCATACATGATTGAACAAAGTACTTCTTTGTAAAGGATGCTATAAAAGATTATTATGAGCTCATAAACATAGCTCGCACAACTGTTAAAGCTTAAAAAGCTTAAAAACAGTGATCAAAAGGGTGTTGTAAAATCAGAATAAGTCTAATAAATGTATTTGCTGAAGAATATTATATTTACAAATATATGTAATAATAAGTAAAATTAAACATTTTGTGGAAATTTTGCTTGGATAAATGTTATTTTTTATATCTTTAATTTAAACTTCAAAGTCCTAGTGCATGTAGTTTTACATTCAAGAATGGTCTTTCTTTCCTAGCATGTAGCAATCTTTTAGTGTATCCTATACCTGTGGCCTGGAGGCTATACAAAACTCCTGCAGATAGAAGTTTAAGTTTTGGTTCAAGCTGAGGCCACTAAAGAAAAGATGTTTTTTAGCATGGTTGGCGGGTATGTTTTTGCTCCACAAAAATTTTCTGTTCTGTCTATTTTATTATGTCAAAAAGATATCTTATTCCACTGTATTTGTTAAGATACAACATTGTCTTTTTAAAACATATACTTCTCATTCCTGGCATTTCTGTAACTTTTTGATTTGCTATCATGGTTGGGTATGTAATAGCCAGCTTATTTTTGGAAGAAATTTACATTTACGTTTATTGATGTTCATTTCTGATATTTTTAATAAGCATATTTTCATGGTTTAGACCTAGTACCCTATATGTACTAGGGACAATTAATCTACCCAAATTTGGTGTCATCTTTATTGCCTACTGAACTACTAATACAAATTTAAATTTGGTAACAAGCAAATAATATTTTAGCAAATTATAGTGGGTACATTTTTCTTGATTGTTTTCAGTGTAACTTTACAGCAATGTTTCTTAGCCATATTTCTGTGGAACCCTGGGGTTTCTCCAGAGCAGTGGTCGCCAGTCTTTTGGATGTCATGGACCACTAATTTCATAGAGTCCGGACTACACATGCGAGGGGTGACATCATGATGGAGAAGAAACTTCCCCCAGGGTGACATCATGATGCCAGATTCCGCCCACTCTCCCATTGTAGGTCTGAGCCAGCGATGGAAGAGTAGGTGGGTTGTGTCCAGAGACACAACCTGTCCACCGCCCTGATCCTGCAATCCATACAGGAGACATGGCCTGCTGCTCTGGCAGGTGCACCCCACCCTAGTGGGGTCCTTCATCAGACCCCACTGGGGGGCGCATCGGCCAGAGCTGTGCTCCACCAAAATTTTCTCGCGGACCACTGTTTGCCGACTGCTGCTCCAGAGGTTGCTAGGGGGTTCCTTAAACAATAAGCAGTTTGTGCCCCTTAGGTCAGTTTTACTGACACCAATGTTATTTTTGTTATCTGTAAAAGTGACATTTTTCCCAAAGGTCAGGAATCCAAGAAGCTATCTTCCTACTGTCTGCCACTCTAATGTACTGTGAGCTGTGGATATAATAATTATAGTAGGGGTCTCCAAGATCTGAAAGTCTGACTAAATTGAACAAAATATTGTTTGTTTGATGAAACAGACCAAGTTCTGTGAAACGTATAACACCACTTCATATTGAAAGCATTTCAAATAAATGGATTCACATCTCTATTGATCTATCAATGAACATTTTCCTCTAAGGAAAAGGGTGTCGGATCATTTATTAAAGCTCTCCAAGGCTGAAGAGTATACACTTTCATCAGTAAAGCTGGGTGATCCTGCAAACCTGGAATGGATTTCTTAGTCATTTGCTATTTGTTAGCATATGTTTTCAATCCATTCCAGGATCACCCAGCTTTACTGATGAAAGTGTACACCCTCCTGCCTTGGAGAGCTTTAATAAATCAGGCCCAATGTGTCATAAAAAAAGACTAAAGGCACTATTATACAATTTTTTCACCCAAGGTCACACAACTAGGGGTGCATGTTTGCTACATGTCTATGCAAGTGGTTTTACATCAAAATATTTTCACTTGTATACACTTTCTTACCCTACTTTTTTGTAGCAGTATTTTCTTTTACTGTATACAGTACTGTACAAAAACTATAGATGTCTGATTTTCATGGTAAGTTCCAAATTTAGGGCTTTAAAAGAAAAAACCTTTATTTAGTATTTGAGTCCAATAATTTCCATGGATTTTTGTCTTGATTTACCAAAGGTCTCTCATGACTTGTATGACATTATTATAGTCTGTTAGTTGTTCAGTGTTCAAATTGCCTTTTCTAGCCTTCCTATTTATTATCTGGTCAGGTTTGGAAGCTGATCTACCCTGTACAAACAGAGATTATTATCAAATGCAATCTAAATCAATCTAGTCTGTCAAATAATCAATCCCTTTAGAAGAATCTCTAGGCAGTTACACTAAAAATACTGTATTTTTCAAATGTAATCATATTTCAATCAAAATAGTGTGGGGAAAACCAATTCCTATAAATATCATTTGAAAGCATTGTTGATAAGTAACCATGAGCACATTGAACTAAATAAGGTGTGATCATTTTGCCCAGCAATGTTTCTGGAGCAATTTTCAATGTATTTTTGTGCCCTGAATGCTGACTTTGCCTCTTTTAATATATTCATGAACCCATTTACATTCAAATGCAATTATAAATTACTGGGAAACTCCTTCCTTTCTTTACAAGGGAACAATTTCTACTTAAATTATACAGTTTATTTTGGAGGGTCTAATTAAAAAGGCTGCTTGACAGACATCAAATTCCTATAATCACGAAGACTTTGTTATCAGGCACTATATAGATGATTGAATTGGCTTTGCTGGTTTATTTTCTTAGAAAAAAAATATATTTAAAAAATGTTTTAGGAAAATATACTGAACATCAGTTAAATGAGGTTTTTATTAAAATAATAAAATTACAGTATTTAAAAGAATACTTTGAAGATACTGATATTATCCATTCTATTTGTAGTTTCACCTTTCCTATCTTTCCTATAATTATACATATTTATTGTGTAGTCTTTAAAATTTTTCTTCATTTTTATCAGTGGTAGTGTTGCCTATTCTGAGGATATGTGGAAAAGTCATCAAAGCAATAGCATTCAGACATTATTCATGTAAGGTAGTAAAATAAAAACAAAATCATACACCTAAATCATGGGGTGGCGCTTACTTAAACAATGCCCCTTATTTCTTGGGGTTAACAACTGTCTCTATCGACAGCAAAAAATCAGTTTATTTTTTTGGTTTTACGCATTTTGTTTACATAAAGATAAAAACAACTTATGCTGATGAAATAAATACTGAAAAAAAAAAGAAATAGGAAGTCTGAAGATCGAGAGATACAGAAGATTTAGGAAGCCACAAGGCTATTTTGGGCCCCATTTATATATGCTGGGATGAGTGTTAACATCTGCACAAAACCTTGCTCTGGTTTTTAATGGTTTCCAGTTCACATCTGATGTATTGCATAGATATATGTTGGTCAAAAAACAAGTGCAGATTCATGGTTTAGTATCTCGGCGTGCTGTATTTGATCTATTGATAGCTTGATAGAGCATGAAAAGGAATGTAAAATGCATTTTGATACAATTTAAGGGTTAGACAACCAGCCCCTCTGATAATAACCTTGACTTTATTCAACATTTTATCGGCTGAAAAAAACCCACATAGTGTAAAATTCACACAAAAAATGTGCATTTTGCAGTGTTTTGGGTGTTTATGTGCATTTTCACCTATTCTACCTTCTATTCTACACCTTTAAAAAAAGCCTAAAACCCCATACATAAGCTGTATGGACATACCCACTATCTAAAAAGAAAGTCACTGGTGACTATATTAAGTAGATTGGATAGAAAACCTAACACTGTAATCAGTTAGTTGAATATTCATTTGTTGTTTACCCACTAAGGGCCAAATGGAAATAATAAAGGCTGTCCATGACTCAAGAGCATTTCAGGGTGTATAAAGAACTTTGTGTGCTCTGCTGACAGGTAAAACTAGACCAGCTACAAGTTCATCAAATTATAGTGGACAAGCAGTGCTGAATATTCCATCCAAGTTGTCACATATTAGACACATTTGCAAATACTCAAGATTGTCCACATAGATTTTGGGTATGTGCTACTTGTTAAATGATCTATTAGTTTTAGCAGAATAGGTAACATAAGTATGCTGTGTCTGCTGTACTGACTTCATCTAATAGTAATACATTGACAGGCTGACTAAATATTGTTCTGCATGTCTACATTGGTGTCAGCATCTGTTAATCTAGTGTAGTACAAGGTGTAATGATTGAAAAATATCATGTGTTGTCATTATATGAAATTTATGCCATGCACTTGTCTATCTCCAATATACCATCATCAACATATTTTCCTGATTTTGATTCTATATGTACCTTCAGCAAAAGTAAGGACTTCTACACTTAAAGTTTATGTGTGGGTAAAATTTTAAAAAGTGTAGTATACATTTGCAATACATGCATATTTTTCCATTTTGTGGGAAAAAAAACAATAAAAGGACAGAAAATATGTGTATCTGTCCAAAATGTTTGTTTATACCTTCCCTCTATTCATCTCCATAGCATTGAAAGTGTTCTGTAGTACGGTAGAGGAAAATTGTAGTACTGGGCTGATGGAATAAATTATTTTCACTTATCAAAGTGAGTATTGCTGTTATACAATAATTTTAGATATTTTATATATAACATTTTAGATATAACATCTTCACTACAATCACTGACCTTAATTAACATTTTCTTTGCTATGTGAACATGCTTTACTCCTTAAGTAAATAAACCTCATAATTGCATTGGGAGAAGGGGTAAATCAGATCCACTGTGAAGTGCTGCAAAATAGGAAGCAGAGAATGTGTATGTATTGATGAAATATGGTTGCCTATATACATATATAGCTACAAATTAAAATACACTGCACATACATAAAAATCACTTTTTTACCATAGTAACACACTTAAAATGTCTTTTAAATGCATATCTAAAAACATTAAAAAAGGAAAAATAAGAAAAAAAAATGAAATTTTTTTTTTCTACGTGACAATATGATGAACAATTATTTGTTTAACCTCCTGTGGAGCAGAATAGTCTTACTACAAGTGTAGCAACATTATTGAAGAATGTGATGCATATGTAATCAGTATATCACATTGAGACATTTTATACATATTTATCAAGATGACAAGAATATTTATATGTGAAAGACTGTAGAATGGAAGAAAATAATATGGAACCTGAGAGGTGACTTCAGTTCATATTAAATTTTTCATTTTTTTTTTTTTTTTGTGCTATGGAATGCTTGTTTAAATACTATACCAAGTCAAAAATTTTACATTATGGTGCAAGTTGAAATTTTTACATGGATATTAAAATACATTTTCTAAGATTCAACAGTTAAAGAGACTTTCTGTTTTTCTAATAATAATATTGGACTACAAATATAATATCTAAAGCCACTGCTTACTTTAACTACCTCTAAATATACTGTATGTTTCATATAGGCTGACTTACTAAAGATGTATAATAAAAGTGAATATTCTGTTAGTTTAATAATTAAGGTAAATCTGTGCCCACCTTGAATACCTAATATTGTACAGGAAAATATAAAAACAGGATTTCATCTTGCAAATAACTGGATGATTGAAGTGAACACTTTATTCCAAATTTTTAAAGATTTGACCTAGGTACCCACAATGTTCCTCAAATTCACCTTTCCCCTCGTTCCAATCCCCCTTTTCCTCGTCCCATCAAAACATTCATCACACATTTGGGAAAAATGCCTGATGACTGTTTATTAACAAAACACTTGAATGTAAATAATGCTATATGAGAAAAAACATTTACATATAAATCAACATCTCCCCATATTAGGACCCCATCAATAATTGTCGTATACCGTAGCATAAAACTATACCATTACTCCCCACCAAGTTGCAGGTCCTCGAAGGCACTGCCGAGGCACTGCCTACTTCACATAGCATAATGAAGTCTGACTCTGGCTTGAGAATGCCACTATACTCACAGTCCCCTGTACTCCCACTTTCAAGGGACACATTACTGTAAACTTGGAGACACCACAACTGCGATGGCTCTATCAAATCTGGATGGATCTATCTGGACCTGTCAAAGACCACATTAAATATGTCCCCCAAGGACCTCAATTGCCCCTAATCCAGCACCACTCACTACCCCACCTTAATTTGCCCAGCTCACGGGAGGGTAGGTGGGTAACTCGCACCTCTTGGTTGAAATTCTGACCCAAGTTCTGGTTTCCCTTTTTCTTAACCCGTCTCTTCCTCCACCATCTTACATTCAAATCCACTAATCCTCTTCCTTGGCTCACCCTACTTCATCCTCCTCCAACCCTCACTTACCTCTTCAACTGCCTGATGCCCCTAGCCCCTGGCCATGCTGGCTCTCTGCTTCACCCCTCTCCTCGTCAGCTCCAAGCCTTTTATATGTTATGATATATAAATAGTTAGCTGCTACTTGGGAATTGAGACTGTCAACTTAGCAAAAGAAGGTTCACTTAAATGGTCTGATTCTTTAATAGATAAAATTTTCTTTTTTTTTATAATGTATTTCTTTTCTTAGTGCACAATTTATTTAGTTTTGAAAGTTTTACCCTATTTTGTAAGCTCAGTAAACATTTACTTGCAAACTAACCAGGTTTTGCATCCTTCAACCCTTTAGTAAAACAATCCTATTTCATATTAGAATTTAATATTAGGGAGAACAAATCAGTGGCAATCAGAAAATAATTTTTTCCCTGTTGGAGAGAATTAAACCATGGGTTACAAGGGATTTGTTTTGCCTTCCTCTGGATCAACTATGTCTATAAGGTTTTATCTGGGAAATGTTTATTTCCCTAGTGGTTGAACTTCATGCACAATGTATTTTTTCAACCTGACTAACTAAGTAATTATGTAATTTGTTATCAGATTTCCATTTCCACAAATGGCCCCTATGGGTCAAAAATCCTTAAAGAAAATTTGGCTAAATGTAAACCCTATTACTAGCCGAATATTTGTATATATTTTAGAGAACTGATGAATATAAAACCAAGAATAACCTAATAATTCCCAATTACTTATGACTTACAAATATATTAATGTTAAGGCCCAGCCAGCATTTAATTTACCAGACAATTGCACATAAACTCCAATTATTGACTAAATAAAGTTTATAGAAGTGTTACAAATGTTTAAAGCTTTTGTTTTTATGTTTTATGTAACAGGCTTTTATGTATATAACAAGTACTTTTTAAATAATAGGACAAAAGACTTTAATTATTAAGTGCAAACTCACGCAGACAGGGGCAATTTTATTTGAGGACATACATTGCACAACCATCCTTTTAGTAAACCAAAGGTATTACTGCAAATTATCAGGGGATTGATGGCCCAGTGAGGAAGCATAAGGCCTTATTATTGATCCAAAAAAATGTTGAAAATCTCCCCTGTGCCATTAAATGTCTTTATTTTAATATCCTATTTAATGTGGGTGAAAATGGTAATAGATAAGCTGAAGATAGCTGAAGGATAATTGCACAAATAGATGACAGATGAAATGTTAATTGGAAAAGTGTTCTGAAAAGCATTTAGATACTAAATTATGTACATAATTTTCCAAACTTGCATAAAGAGGAAAAAAATATCAACTACTGTATTTGTAATCAACAAATAATTTAAAAATCGTAATAAGCTATGCTCCATAGTGCTAACATTCTGAGCACCATTTTTTTTTTCAAAATTAGGAATAAATCATAGACAAGTGTATAGAAATAGAATATTTTCATCTTCGCTTTAACCAAAAATCCCCCCCTAAAAAAGTAAAAGCACTTAGAAACTTTGGCAGATGAAGCAATCGTTGGTAGATATTAAGATATTTACTCTACTCTACTGCTTTTACTATATAAAATTTTGGAGATAATTATAATAATATACACCAAATATTTATATATTTATGAGAGAAATTAAAAGTGCATTTAGGATTCTATCTGCAAAGCTGAACTTCAGAAAAATAGATAAATATACAGATGAAATGAATATATGGATGGTTGCCCTAACATAAGATTTTCATTTCCATTTTTCTAATTCTGAAATCTTTATTTTCCTGTAACATGGAATAGTCTAGCAAAAGACCTGATTTTTCTTTAATGAAGCTAAGTAAATCCTTTGGGTTCTGTCCCTCCTCCAGACTGGATCTTCGCAGCGGGTTGATGAGCTCATCTCTTTCACTCTTCCCTCTATGTCTGCTAACATGTCCTTTGTTAGCCCATGATAACTGCAGGACAATTGATTGGTACCTTGTATTGATTCTACCTCTTATCCTGAGTTATCCTGTACAAGGAATGCAAAAGGCCAATTCATATATTTACACTGCTTAGCTTTATTAATAATAATAATAATAATAATAATAATAATCCTTATTACAGTTATTAAAGGTTAAAAATATATCAGCCTTTATTGATAAGTAAATAATATATGTATACAATAATATTACATTTCAAATGCTTGAAGTATATCCTAAGCCAAAACATTTACCATTTTATTTTCATTTTTGAATATAAAGGGAAGGTTAAAACATATTTTTGTTGCAATTTGGTGGGCTTTATGGGTTGTGATGTTATATCTAAAAACTGGTCACCAGAAGAAGATATATTTAACTTGACCAAACGTTTCTTTTATTTATCTTCACTTTTATTTCCAATGTCATTGGTATCAGGAGTTTTGCCTTGAAATATACTTTAACTGCAATTGGTTAGTGTTTTGTTTGTATGTTAATGTGTTTGTACAAAATAGGAAACACATAACTGATAATAAATATTATGGTCAGTGAAGAGTTTTTGACTTGTATAATCCCTCTTGACCTTGTGAACTTGTACTTTTATACAGTGAAAGAACTTTACTATTGAGGATAGAGATAAGTGCTTAGACATGTACAAAGGCAGATTATGATATTAATTACTTCAATAACCTCAGTGGTTAGGAGGAAAAAGGAGTACATCTTTTTTTATTTATTCTGGACAGAATGATAGAGTGCTCAAATAATAATGTAAACTGCTAGGATAGCATTAGGATGATATGGAGAAGTTGGAGGAGTTTAGGGACATCATACTCTCCCTGATGCACTTTATCTGCACATTCAATTAAAAATTAAATGTGAAATTAATGTTTTGCTTAAACATTGCTTGCCAAGGTTTTGCAATAAAACCCAAAAGATAGAATAGTTATTTATGATGGAGAACCTGTTAAACATATATTTCTTACCAGACTAGTTAATGGGAACACAGTCATTTTTCTTGCACTGCACAAACATTTTTTCAGCTACTGGCAAAATAAATGCTTCAAAAAGAAAGTGGCATGAACAACTTGAGTGCAATTTGTTGAACCAGAGATGGTGATAGCTATAAGGATCAGAAAACCGAACCCGATTTAAACTTGAGCCCCAACCTAAAAAAAATTTGGCCATAAACTAAAATTCGCCCAACCAAATCACATAGGATATTATATTTTAAGATGAAAACTGCTGTACAAAGACCACATATACTTTTAAGTGTGGTCAACAGTGGTTCCCGTTCTTGGTTGATAGGTCTCTGATTCACACACAATTATTTATTTGGACTAATATATCTAAATCTTGCATTGCATTGGTAGAATTAATAGCTGCAAACAAAGTTCAAAGAACAATAAATAACTATAGGAGCCATTGCCTAACAATTTAATTCATGTTAGCATAAAATTTGCCTTTAAAGACCAACTTCTCTGCCTCTGATACCTCAGAGAGAACGAGTTAAGGGTATAAGTGACTGCTCTGATTCTTTCCCTTTTACCTGTAAATCTCAGCTTCTCCTACTGAGCTCTGTAAACTTTTTCAAGTGGTAAATTAAAGAGTAAAGCGTGTGGATTGCAGCCTGAGTCTCTACTTGCTGAAATAAGATTACAATATATTATTGGCAATATTCCATTACAATTTGATTAAGGCCATAATGATTTTGAAAACTACTACAGTTTGCTAGTCTTGACCATAGTAAAGAAAGAATATGCACACAAAACCCTGACATATCCCCTTAATTATACGGCTATTTTTTTCATGAATAAAGCCAAAAATGTTGACTAACCACAGTTCTATTGCTGGCCATGGTATTGATCCAAAAATGTTATAGTTTAGAAAGCTAAGCTGGGAATAAAACTTTAAAGCTCTATTATTATTATTATTATTATTATTATTATTATTAATAATAATATTAAACAGGATTTTTATAGCGCCAACATATTACGCAGCACTGTTAAAAGCTCTATGAAATTTGACTGCTCTAGAGCTCTTTTAATTAATTGCTTATAATTGTTTATATTTCAAAAATAATGTAAAATGTAAAAATAATGCTTTGGGATCAATTTTTGTATTTCAGATTTATTACTTCATGATTTTATTGAATATTTATATATAACCTTAAGGGCAAGTAGGGAATCTTACTGACCCAATTGCATATATCTAAATTGGAGCTTGATTTATTAGGCACTAAAAGCAATATATATATATATATATATATATATATATATATATATATATATATATATATATACACATATACACAGACATAAAAAAACAGTATGCATTATTAATATTATTATTATTATTATTATTAATAAAGCCAGTTTTGTGCCTATTTTGTGGGGAACACCCAAACACATTAATCATTTTATGTTGACAGCCATAAAGGTTGCACTATGAAACTATAAGTATAAAGTGGCTGGGTGGTGTGCTAAATACAGGTCTCTTTAAAGTTTGTAATGCATCCAGCCCTGATTCAAGGTAGATAGGCTACGTAAATGCAATGGATTGATACAGCTCTATGATTTGCTTGCACATATATTCAATTTTAAAAATTATGATTTCTCTTAAAAATTGTCATAATTATTATTTGTAGCTCACCTTTACTATAGGGAGGGGGGGAATTCTAAAAGGGTAGGCACAGGTACCATATGGTACCTATTATACAATTTTAGTGTTGGTCAATTTTTAATTAAGTGCATCTTTAAGGGAAAAAAATGAGGGTGTTACATATCTTTTACAAACTGCCAACACCTGAACATGTTATTTCTGATGTAAACATAAGTCTTTTTCAAACAATAGAATATTTAATTAAACCAGCATTTCAGCTTTATAACGTATGGCCAGAGGGGTAGTTTCTGTGGCTGAAAAATGTGTGCCGTGCTTCCAGAGATGTAACAAATAGTTTGGCATTGTCATGTTTTACTATGAAGCAAATTAAATTATAGTACCCATAAATGAATACATTCCTAGCATTGACTTCCAGGATTCCTTGTTCTAAAGCAGTACATTAAATGAAATGATTCATATTTTCAGACACATTTATGATTAATACTGAGACGACAAATTCTTTTACAGAGGGCAGAATGGTAAAGCTGAGCTTGCTTGTTTATTGAACCAATTTTAGCAGGGATGTGGATATATGTGGGGTACGCTGGTCACATATAAGGCCCCACTTACCATAATATTTCATGATATTAGATGGTAAAGGACAATGCTACATTCATTTAGTTTATGCAGCTCTGAGATGTTCTCCAATATCCTTTAATTTATTTAGATAAGTTCCAATATTCGTTATATTGCACAAGGGCACACTTTTTCTATTAATGGAAAGTGACAAGTTTTAAACATTTCCTAATGTTCCCATGTTTTCATGGGTTACCAAATTTATTGCAAAAATTGTATTTTATTGTATAATACATTAAAAACACAATATGATAGCTTTAGTTTTTTTTAAAAAAAAGTTTCAGTTAAAGCTGAACTTCTAGCAATATTTAAAAATTATATTCAGTTCTGTATTTACTAACAATAATTGAAACCCAAGTAAATCTTGACTGTAAATCAGCTAATTACATTTAAGATGTTTTAAAAGATTTGTCATATCTTACAGTTTTTTCTTTGGAAATCATCTTGAATTGAAAAGCCTTCTACCTGCCAGCATGCTGTCGGTAGGGACTGCTGTTCTCTGTGTGAAATAAGTGGTCTGTCTGCAGAGGTCCCATATCCCCCTGCTGAAACAGGTCTATTTAATAATGAGCTATAGCTTTTTCAGCAAAAAAACCAATGGTCGCCAACCGGTGGTCCGTAAGAAAATTTTGGAGGTCCGCGGGTCTGAATGGTCAGGAGTAGGACCCCGCTGGGGGGGCGCACCGGCCAGAGCCACAGACCATGACCCTTGTATGGACACAATTCACCCACTCTCCCATTGCAGGCTCAGACCTGTGATGGGGGAGGGGGACAGGTTCTGGAATCATGACCTCACTCTGGGGGAAGTTTCTTCCACCTCGAGTGACACACGGCTCCCCGTGCATGTGCAGTCTGGAGTCCATAAGTTTAGTGGTCCGTAGGTCCGCATCCGAAGGTTGGCGACCACTGTTTTAGATCTTTGCAGAGAGACAGCTTCTTCCACACAAAGAATGAGGGCCTTCTCTGCAGTACACTTCTCCAGTCATGAAGAGCTTTAATAAATCAGCCCATTGAAGGCCAACATTCCCTGGTGGCAATCAATTACTGTCAATAAAATACATGGACCTGAAAGATTCTAAGGGAATGTTTGAGGGAATTATATCAGATTCACTGTTTATAAGTGTTCTTGAATAAAGTTTGTTTTGGAAAGAAACAGGTATGTTCCAGATACTTAACTGATTAGCAATAAAGCTGCGTACACACGTGCAATTATTGTCATTGGAAAGGATCTTTCACAATCCTTTCCAACGACAAAGGACTGCACGATGCATGAACGGTGCTGTACATACAGCACCGTTCTGCTCTATGGAGAGGGGAGGGGGAGAGCGACGGAGCGGCACCCTGCTGCGTGCTCCACGATGCATGAACGGTGGTGTACATACAGCACCGTTCTGCTCTATGGAGAGGGGAGGGGGAGAGCGACGGAGCGGCACCCTGCTGCGTGCTCTCCCCCTTCCCTTTCATTAGGATCGGTCGTCGTTCATCATCCGTGGATCCGCAAGGACGGTCGTTCGGACGATGGACGACGCCGACTGTGCACACGCCAGATTTTCGCCCGATATCTGGCCGATGCCGATTATCGGGCGATAAAAATCTGACGTGTGTACGCAGCTTAAGACTCTGATTACACCGGTCTGGTCCTTCTCTCTGGTAGGGTTGTGTAAATCTTAGCACTGGAAGGACAAATTACAAATCTTTAATATTAGGTAAATTTGGATGTTTCTCTGGAGTTATCATGTTGTGCATGATGATTTAAAATGAGCCAGGGCAGCATAAAACCATCCCTAGACTTGTTTCAGCTATGCAATTTTTATTTCCCTAAATTAGATTTTCTTTTGTCAATAGATTGTTATGTCAAAAAGCATTTTATTAACACTGATTCTTCCGATCTCCATTATGTTTGATTTTATTATGGCTAACAGAATTACTAATACTCATTTTAAAAATATGTTAATACGGATTTGTACAAACATGGTGCGGTAACATGTGGAGTTGTTGTCTTACTTATCATAAAACTGCTGTCATTTTTCTACTGCATCATTAAATATTAAAGAGAGAACACCATTGGCTGCTCTGAGCCTGAGTTTCTCTTTCTTTAGTTCTAAAGAACCTTTTTCCATAGAAATAACACTAACATTTTGAATAATGATGGATTTTCTCCTTCAAGATATAACAGTTGTAAGTAACAATTGCTTACCTGTGTACATTTTGGTTCAATTAGAAATTAAAGACGATAATATAAAATCCACAAATAAAATTAGGTCTAATGCAGCGAGACAGTAAGATATATTTTAATTAGTTGCTTTGTTTTTTCACATGTGGAATATGATGCTGTTTGTTGTACTGATATGTGTGACTGATATGAAAAAAGCAAAAAATGAATGGGTGACAAGAAAGCATCAATGAGCCATGCTGAGGTTAAGAGCACAGCAATAAGTGGCACAAATGAAACCGCTAAGTTCCTCTACTCAGGCCCTGTAATAATAATAGCAACGTAACAGCTGGTATGCCAGTGATCCCAAGTTTTCTGTGCCTAAGGCAATGCTTTCCAAATGATACATGATAGTGAGTGATACAGATTCTGTTCACTCAGATGCTTTCCATTTACTGTTCAAGTCTCATGGGATAGATGTGCTAACTAAACACTATGATCTATTATTAGAAAGGTATAGGTTTTCTCCTGCCCAACTCAAACAAATGGAATTTTTCCAGGTTTACCACAGTCTCCATTAAGGTGTTCGCAATGTAAATAAATATTATTTTGTAAATAATTGCTTTATTGATGTATTATGTTTTAGACTAAAATTATAAACCTAAATAAATAAAAAGATTCTTTATTTTTTCTGTAGTTAGATAAATATGAAACATTGCATAGAAATATCTCAGGCAGAAGATAATAAGCAATTATCACCTAATCATCAGTCTGGCTCACTATCACTAATAGTCAGTTTTGAAAAAAAAAGCCTAAAAATAGGATTTAAATGACACTCACAGCTAAAAGTTTCCAAGATGGGATTCTACCCTTCTTTTAGAAGACATGGAGCTGTCTGGATTTTTATTCTGAATTAGAAGTCAACAAGTGCAGATCTAGTACTGGCTTTTCTAATTACACAACACAATATTATTTGTAATCATATCATGTTAAAATGCTTTGTAGTAAATATTTATGTATAAAATAAATTGTTAAGCAAATAATGTAATTATAGATAATATGGTTCTATCTTCTATCTCTATGTCTTTAGAGGGGTTGATGGATGGAACCACTAAATGCAACATGGGAAAAGATTGGTGCTACTAAGGAAGTAACTATCTTCTTCACAGTTTTAGCTCTAGATATAATTTAAATGTGACACTCTATAAAGTCAAGGATGTTTATAATTTTTATCTTCCCTATTCTCAACAACAAATAGGAAGCCTTTGCTAACAAGATCTGGTTTACCAACCAATACAAATCTTTTTTTCATATACATATATATATATTTCTAAAAACTAAGACCCAATATTTCAAATAGACTAACATTTGCAATTGTTCAGCGTGTGATGATATAAAGGATAACTATATTGTCCTAGTATAAACGTATATCATTTGATCTTAGTACATCACAATATTTTTTTCCTGCTCATTTTAAATGGTGACTTTTGTGTTTTTATGTGTCTTTTATTATTTTCTTAAGGTTCAGTGATTTTCTTAAGAATTTATGAAACATTATCTACCTTGGCCAACAAGTTCTCATTGGGTGATTATACAACGAAAATAGCAAGTTGAACAATATATCCCTGTAATCATTTACAAATGCTGTAGAAGTTGATGTAAGGCAAGTAATAAAATATGATCTAAGAATGTAAATGTTTGTATTTAATTGTAGCGGGTCCTGAATCTAAACAAGTGAATTTCTCCATCAGAATTTCACAAAAAACTGTTCAAAGGATGGTATGGCTGAGAACTTTGGTTATTATGTTCTGCTTAAACATTCATGTTGTATGTGGAAAACAGATGTTCCACAAAAGAAAAGTGAAAGTTGGTTGGATGGAGGTAGTTAAGAAACTTAAGCCAATGTCTGCTCACAATTACCCATGATTTTCTGTAATGACATTAAAATTGTAGGCATACATGAAAGCACAGGTTTTTTGCATGGAAGCAGCCTTGCTTACCAGTCAACTAACATTAAATGATTCTTTAAGCATGTGGAATTAGTTAAACCTGTTTAAAAGAAAAGCACACTCAGAGTTTATCTTAGCTCAGTTGCAAGATAAGTATATTATTTTGCCAAATAATTTCCTTGGTTTTGATGTGCCAATTAGGAGTATTTTGGGTATGTCATGACTTAAACAAGACAATAAAGATTTGTGTAGAAAAATTATAGGTTCTATATACTTTGCTTTTTGAAATCCTAACACACATACATATATATATTTAGACACATAACTAAAGTAGACGTATATTTTGACTAAATAAACATACATTAAAAATTCTAGTTAAGATTTCCTAAGTCAGGTACCATGTTTTCATTCTAATATTCAAGTAGGGTAAGAAAATAAATAAACCAGAGAAATTTTTTTATATTCTGATAAGAGAGATGATAAAAAACCTGCATGGATTTAATTTAAGTGAAGTTCAATTTATTTATTTTTTTTGTTACTGGTCCCTCTACTTTTTTTTAGCCAACCAGGCTGCATGCCTGAAATAGTTGAAGATTAAAGGGGGACTGCATGCAATTTCTTTGTAAAAGATGCCATATTGCTAAAACATTTTTTAAATAAATTTCACTAATGTCCCCAGAAGAAAGTCTATTTATGGTGTTAAAAAATTTTGCCCTGGCTAAATAGTTATACAAACCTGAAACCTGCAAAATTAACTCAAATCAGAGACAGGAAGAACTTGAACCCCATCCCTTCTGATTATGAAAGGTTGTAATGGTCTGGTACACCCCTAATTAAAGCACATAAAACAATTTTGTCAAATTTTGCTGTGTAATTTGCAAAGTAAGTAATATTTTTAATTGTTAAGGAGAAATGAAAGCTTTCTTTCACAGTTGTAGTGTAACTGTTTTAGCTGTAAATTAGTTGAACTTAATACACCATTTGTGTAAAACAATGATGTTTTGCCAACAGTGTTTCTCAGATGTGTGTTTAATATTAACTCTCTGAATCTTATCAGCAATGAATAATACATTTTAAATTACAACACCCAATGGCTAACATTCAAATAAGATATTGAATTTGCATATTTACAATTCTGGACACTGCAGATTTGCAAAGTTATTTATCAGACTGATAAATCTTGGTTTCAGTGTGATGGAAGGGCTAGAGTACTGAGTTCTATGAAGAAGATTTACAGATTAATAGAAGAATAGAATTTATTTTGAATATTCGGTCATGTGCAAGGAAAGTAAAAATCTGGATATTTGCTTGCACACAACATATGATTTAAGTGAATATAGTTTAACTGTATAGACAATGGTAAGTGACCATTTACTTTGAAAAGAAAACATACATTTTAAAGAATAAATATTCACTAAGCCATGTTAGCAATTTCGACTCCTTTAATAAATAAACCTTAATAAATTCACACTTGTATTGTGCAACATGCTCCACAGTGAAGACTAGTATATTAGGGACTGGATAGTATAGCGTTGTAGGACAACTTAGTAGACGATTTTAGTACACACGACACGATTGTGTACTGACACACAACAGGTACCAAGCTCTGATATCTTAGGTATTCTAGTGTAAACTATACCTTTAAAAGCCACATCCTTCTTAACAAAAGATTGGTGTTCTATGTGTTGCCAAGGTATCTGAGTGTGAGAAACCAAGTAACCATAGCAAAATCCAAGTGACAAATAGAAGCCAGAATTCAGAAAAAAGTCAAAAGTTCAAGATGTGAGACTAAATTTAGTTCTAAGATCAGACAAAGTTCAGGACAAAGGGAGTTGTTTAAAGGTATTGTTTAAAGGTAAAGTCAAACGTGTTTGGCAGGGAAGCACTATAGAACAAACTGTACTCAGTGAAGATAAGTAACTACTCTCTGACAAAAGCAAAGAATTATTGAACTGCTGGAAGGTTTACAGAGGTCATTTACCTATCATTTTCACCAAAAGTGCTCTGCTGATGTGGCACAAAAATTTGAGGTTGGAAAAGAAGGGTCCCAAGCAAAGTTCTGTTTGAAATAAGGAATTATTTATAATGCTAACAACTTGCCAAGTCAAAAAAGTACAAAGCAAATCACCATCTATGAAATATGGTTGCTAAGGCTATCATTTATACACAGTTTTGGTCTCCTAAACTGTATTGTGAAATAACATGATGAGTGAACACAACCAGGGCTTGCGTAGTATTCATATATTTATTAGGTTCCATGATATACTTACTGTATCATAAAAAACTAGTGTAATCCAGGTATGACCTTAGCCTTAGAACCGTGTTCTTTCTACTTTCTACTTTTTTGCCTAATTTAAGGAACTCCCACTTAAGAAAAGTAAGAATATGTAGGATGATTTAGCCAGTTAAGATTTAGCCCTATTTAGGGTGGATTGACTTTTTTGCAACCTCTTCCAAGATATTGTTTTTCCATATGTATTATTCTATCCTTAAGGAAAACAACACCCATAAAGATTCATTATCTCTCTTTGTAATGGAAACATTTTCTCATTTTTTATGAATTGTCATTTTGAGTGTAAAAGCAGTGAAATAAATGCAAAACAGAAAAGCTGTAAAAAAACAAAAAAAAAAGTAGACTCTGGAGACGGTTGTACTATGTATATTTTGAATAGAAAATATATTCTGAATAAATGTCTAATTAACAATGACAATAATCTGTAAAGTATACCATGGCTACCTTACCTCCAACCAAAGAGCTGGCCAGATAAATCTATTCAATTTAGATACTGACAACCATTAATTTTGGTAAATGTTATATACAAAAGCTCCCGGAGCCTAAAGATTAGACCATTTTGAAATCTTTATGTAGGTACTGTTATAAATTATTAATATTAAAAAACTGTATTTATATAGCACCAACATATTACATAGAGTTGTACATTAAGAAGGGGTTGCAAATGACAGAGGAATCCAGACAGTGACACAGGAGGAGACAACCCTGCCCAAAAGAGCTTACAAACCAAGGGGTGGGGGAGGTGGCACACAATAGGAGGGGGAATATGGAATGGTGTGTAAGTAGTGAAAGATTAGGAGACAGAAAAAGACAGGTAGGTGAATTTGAGAAGATGGGTTTTGAAGGCTTTTTTACATGTGCAGAAAGTAGGAGAAAACCGAATAGGACGAGGAAGAGGAATTCAAATGTAGGGGCAGCCCTAGAAAAGTATTGAAGTCGTGCATGTGACAAGGTTATGAGTGAGGAAGTCATTAGTAGGTGATTAGAGTAGTGAAGAGAGCGCTAGAAGTATATTTTTGTATCAGATCAGAAAGTTAAGAGGGACAAGAGTAGTGTAGAGATTTGAGGAAAAAGCACAGGAGCTTGAATTTATTTGTGAGCTGATATGGAAGCCAGTATAGAGATCTGCAATGGGAGGCAGCAAAAGAGGAATGGTGGAAGGATTGATAAGCCTGGCTGTAACATTCATAATAGATTGTAGAGGAGAGAGTTGGGTTAGTGGAATAAAAGAGAGGAGGATGTTAAAGTGGTCCAGATGAGAAATGATGGGAGCATGTACAAGGAGTTTGGTGGTCTCTGGGGAGAGGTAGGAGCATATTTTAGGGATGTTGTGCAAATGAAAACGGCAACATCTCCAAAATAGGCTCCATTGATGCAATTTCAAACCAAAATAACAGGATCTATATATCCTTATATCTAAGTAGAGTTTCTTGTTGTCACGCTCAAAGAGACAGGACCACTAGGGGGGGGCTACGGCCTGCACGGAGAAGGTGTGAGCCCTGGGAAGGGCCAAGGCTCAGAGTCTAAGCAGTAACCAGTTTTTCTCCAGAGTCTCTGAAGGTGAGGATGTTGCGCCTCTGGTTACTGACAGGCTGCGGTTCTTGGGCACACCCAGGTGGGCAAGGCACAGTACTAAATCACTAAGAACAAGGATAGTCAAGGAAAGCTGGGGTCAAGTCATGCAGTAAGCAAGAGAGGTCGGATCACACGCCAGGGGTCAATAGCCAGGGATCCAGGAGACAGCGATGACACAGAGGCCACTGCGGGCACAGAAATCAAGGAGACACTGGAAACAGCAAAAGGTACAGGTGATGCAGGGATATCTACAGGCAGACAGGAACACAGGAACAGCACAGGGAAGTTGGCTGGGAACCAACAAACTGGACAATGAAAGGTTAACACAGGAACTGGACACAGGAAACACTGGATTAAGCAGCAGGTGTACAGGAACTAGTTCACGGAACTGGGGAGCTTGGCACTTGTAAGACTTGTTGCACGAACACAAAATGGAGTCTGAGAGCTAGCTAAAGAGCCAGGGCTGGTTAAGAGGCTATTTTCTGATTGGTCAGTTGATAAAGCCTGGAAACAGAGGCACGCCCAGCATCAGAACTGCCCGCATGCATAGGGGAGAGATGCCTGTGCTTTGGTGAGGAACAGGTAAGTGTGACACTTGTGTAAATGTCAATGCTTATTTTTATTTTGACTGCAGCATAAATGTAAGGGACATTTTGGACCCACAGTGAGCTGCAACCTTCTGTGGCAGGCCCAACCACAGTCCCAACTTCTCCTATTCAAATGAATAAGAGCGATTGGTAACCATCTCTTATAGTTTACAACAGATTCAACTCGTTAAGGAGTATTACACAATTTACTACTACCACAATTTTCTAGTGAATCTACAACAGATTTCTAAACAATAACCATGCGGTATGGGTTGATTTTTTTTCTTTTCCTCTTCTTCTTCCTTTCCCTTCTCTTCCTAACCCCACATTTTTTGCAAAATGTGAACCTGTTGAACCTTTCTGTAGAATACTGTTGAACCATAATGATGTATCATCCTAAATAGAAGTTCCACTTTTATCATTACTGTGCAAATTCCATTGAACTACAGGTGGGACAGGAAAATTATTGGGGGGTTGCTGTCCATGTCTGCTTTGCTGGGTGTGAACTGGTTGGTAGTCCTAAAATGGTTGGTAGTGAAACTTTGAAAAATTTATATGGTCTATTCCAAACTTTTGTTCCCATTTTCTTTTCTATAGTTATAATAGATCAACATTAGAATTTACTGATGCATATAGCTAAAAATATATGATCTCATTAAAAGCACGAGAGATTTAAAAAAAAAACAGAGATTCGTGACATTAAGACGTTTTCAGTTATATAGCACTTAGTTTGTCATCAAAGTATTTTCTATATGAAAGCTTGATACACAATTTATAACAAATTCATCAAGGTAGAATAGATTAATATCAGTTTCCAGTTTCTAAACACTTTATAAATTAATAGCCCCGTAGACAAAAGGAAGCAAATGTCCTTGCAACCGGTGGGATAAACTAAATACAAAGCAAATAATACAATTCAGATATTTTATTCCAAATTGTAAACATATGTTTCCTAATCCTTTCATTTCCCTGAAGACTGAAACATATCAAGCATGAAACAATAGAGATGAAATCTGATTGAAAAGCTTCTCTGCAGAGCAAAATTACTTAATATGCAGAAAAAGGAGATTACAAGAAATCAAACCTTCTATTTACTTTGTATAAATTACAAATATATTTTGCTTTTTAAATCTTACGCATATTGTGGATGATATCCTTTAAAAACACTCACTTTCTATTGCACGTACATACAGGCAGAATTGCCAGGGTTGTCAGTAAACGCAACTTTGGTTCTTAATAAAACCTTTTTGCTAAAAATTTCCAAAGCTTTTTTTAGGACAGGGGTCAGCAAAATTTTTTGGCTACTAGGCCATTTTAGGAGGTCAAGAAGGCACACTAGGCCGGATTCTCTCTCTCGTCCTGTGCTGATGGCTCTGCCCCCCACCAGGAACGCCCCTGAAGGGAAATCCCTCTCCTCCCCAATGCATACGGAGTAGAGGAAACGCCCCTGCAAGGAAATCCCTCTCCTCTGCAATACATACGGAGTAGAGGAAACGCCCCTGCAAGGAAATCCCTCTCCTCTGCAATACATACGGAGTAGAGGAAACGCCCCTGCAAGGAAATCCCTTTGCTCCGCAAATGCATACGGAGGAGAGGGAATGCCCCTGAAAGGAAATTCCTCTTCTTCGCAATGCATATGGAAGAGGGGGAACGCCCCTGAAAATAAATCCCTCTCCTCCGTATGCATTGCGTATGTCCCCTTACTCTTTACCCCCGCATGTGGCTCCAGAGCCGTGGGTTGCTGACCCCTGCCAGGATTAGCCGGGGGTCGTTAGGCTAGTGGACTACTGGCTAGGCCGTATCTGGCCTAAAGGCCAGAGTTTGCTGACCCCTGTTTTAGGATATTGTCTATGTCCATTTAGCTAGTTGTGTTACAGTAGCCTGCAGTTTATTATCGACCCATACACGGTTGTACAGTACCACTTATTATGAATAACACCCCAATGCATTAAATAGTGTCAGCCAATAGATTTTGCCCTGTAAGACATGCATTGTGAAGACCTGCATTAAAAAAAATCCTTTCAGTCATTTTTTTGGTAAGGTAAGTTGAATTATAAAGCTGCCTTCAAGTAGCATGCTATGTATGCTAATGCATATGCATTACCTTAGCAAATAATGGCAAGAACAGAATTAGTGGTCAGACCATCAGGTAGAACTTTTATTCAGAACCCCTACAAGAGGTGAAAGAGGTGATGACTCTTCAATGTTTTCGGAGTATAAACCAAAGACAAACAGCAATAACTGTAAATCTGGTTTTTTACCTGCATTAAACAAGATCTTATTAAAGAAGATAAGCATCTGTTGAGTTACCATATTCCCATTTCCACATGCTTAAAGTGTTCTATTTTATTATAATGTGGTATTCAAAACACACTATATATGCATGTGTGTAATTAGGAGAAGAACCTCTAACATTTTACAAATTACTGAGAAAAAAGACTACCATACAGAAGTTTGTAAACATTCTTATAACAAAAATTTTAGTCTGCTACAGAAATGGATTTAGTCAGGGAATCTGACAATTATTCTCAAAAAGAAGTTAAAGAAAATGGCTAACACTTTTTTAACTAGTTCTCCAGCAATCTTTACTGTAAGTTCATGATTAATTTCTATCATTATGCAATGCATAAAATTAAGTATGCAATTATTATCTGCAATAGAATATTTCTCTGGTTTGTTATTTTATCTATAGCAACATAAATACACAAAATACAAAAAAAAAAACAAAATTTTACTTGTTTAATTTGTTTGTACTTTTTGTTATATTTATTCAATTTTTTAAAGATCATTTTTAGATGAACCTAAAAATATTATGGACTTTACTTTATATTGATACAAGTCTAGCGCATCTGACACACAAGTTGGAAAGTCTGCAAGCGTGTAGTGTCCAACTTAATTACTATTATTATTCATGCTTAACAATGGAGCCCCCAAACATTACTTTAAACCTAGATGTTGCATGTAATAATGAATTTGGATAAAATGATCACTGGTTAATGTTTAACCCATTTTAAGTAAACTTCTAAAAATAGGCACCAATAATTTTTGGTTAAAAGTAAAGTGTGTTATTTCACTTCTTTTTAAGGACTAGAAAGAAGCTGTTATAACTGAACTTCAAGTATAGGGTATAGCTTACCTACTCCCAGGTACCATTACCATACCAAAACCCATGATAAGTTAGTACAACAGGAAATAATTGTGGGGTTCCATCAGCCCCAATACAGTCCAATATACCTATAACTTTAAATCTGCCTAATTAATTTGACCATCTCCACCAAAAGGCACATGAATACGCATTACTTCACAGTGAGAGGAAATTGCTGAGTGTGTTTATATGAGTGCCTGAGTGTTGGCTGTTAACAGAAGATGCAAAGATTAATCTGCACAATATGGCTATTCACACAGCCTAAATCACATTACTTTGTTATAAAACATATTATGTAATAAACAGCATGCCGCTTGGCAAATCCAGCTGTAATAAAATTGAATTTAATCAATTTATTTTCATACATTCTTTTGTCACTAGTACACTTATTAAATAATAGAAACAGAATGTTTTTTTTTTTTTATACGATTAGTCTTACAATCAGCTTAGAATATATATTTTAGTTTATTATTATAAATATGGACTTCACATATTGGTTAAGGAAATGACTTGCATGGTGTGCCAGATGAGTAAAACCTGTACTTACATAAAAGATACAATCAAATTAAGGGAAATTTGTGTATAAAGTGCCATAAAATGCCAGGACAAGAATCTTTAAGACTCAGGGTGAGTCTCTAGTGGGTTGTGCCCAACCCCACCATAGGTAGTATATCACTGTACAGGGAAAATAAGGCAAATGGGGGCTGTGGATTAAGAGGTTTTGTTTATTTTTTTTTTATTTGTGCAATTGTTTTGAGTGTATTGGGCTGTGTTTTTATTTTTTAGGGTATGCTTCAATAACTTGCATTTTTTTGAGGTAACCCCTTCACTTTAAATAGGCTGTCAATGCAACTACGTTATTGGAACCCAGGACACCCAGGTTACTGCTAGTACTACTAGAGTGTTCTACAGCACAGGTATGTTGCCTTAGAGCAGTGTTTCTCAACCAAGGTTCTTTGGAATCCTAAGGTTTCTCCAGAGGTTCTAAAGCTGCGTACACACGGCAAATTTTTCTCGCCCGATAATTGGCCGATACCGATTATCGGGCGAGAAAAATTTGCCGTGTGTACAGTCGGTCCTCGTCCATTGTCCGACGACCGTCCTGGCGGATCCATGGACGATGGACGACGACCGATCCTAATGAAAGGGAAGGGGAGAGCGCGCAGCAGGGTGCCGCTCCGTCGCTCTCCCCCTCCCCTCTCCATAAAGCATGAACGGTGCTGTATGTACAGCATCGTTCATGCATCGTGCAGTCTTTTCTCGTTGGAAAGGATCGTGAAAGATCCTTTCCAACGAGAAAAATTGCAGGTGTGTACGCAGCTTTAGTGGTTCCTTGAGCAATAACCAGTTTGTGTCTGTTTAACAGATACCAATGATCCCTGTCTATCTGTAAAAGTGACATTATTCCAAATGACCAGCAATGTAATTCTTCCTCCTGACCACCCCACTAATGTACTGTGAGCTGTGGATATAGTGATTACACCAGGTTTTCCCCAAAGACCTGAAACTCGTTTGAAGGGATCCCTTATGTTAAAAAGTTAGAGAAACCCTGCCTTAGCGTGTTGGGTGGAAGATATAGTACAATGGGCAGAAACATGCACATGACTTTAGTGCCATAGTGTTAATACAGCCAAAAAATCTGTCACTGTGCTGCCTCTACACAAGAATTAATGATTATTGTAAAGTAAACATTTCCCCTGCAAGTGTGTGTGCATTTTCTATAACACCTTTGTTGTCTGACACCTGGTCTGAAAATTGTCTGCTAATACTAAGTACCTGCCAATGTGTCAGAATCAGACCAAATGAAGATGCTATGGAAAGCACATGCATTTTCTTCTAATCCTTAGGCAGACAGACACAAACAGTTCAGCAGTGTTTCAGCAGATTCAGTTTTTGTCACATTAATCCAGTTAGAGTCACTGAACCCAATTACCCCCTCCTTGTGGGAAAGAATGCAGCAGTGATGTCATTTAAATGTGGGCTATTTGACCATAAGCTGTGTCTGTCTTTGTGGTGTAACTGTGTGGTAGGAAAATGGTAGTGAAGGGATCTGTGAATCTTGGTTATACCACAGTCAAGTGGATGGCCTTCATAATACCTAGATGTAATATTGTGGAGATATTTAGGGCTTAAAGTGTAGACATTCCTGCCCAATTATTATTATTATTATTTTTACACAGTATTTATATAGCACAGACATATTATACAGAATTGTACAAAGTCCAAAGTCAAGTCACCAGCTGTGCCTCAAAGGGGCTCACAGTCTAATGTCTCTATCGTAGTCATATGCCATTACCACAGTTTTGGGGGGAAGCCAGCTAACCTAACTGCATGTTTTTGGAATGTGGGAGGAAACCGGAGGATTCGGAGAAAATCCACACAAATATGGGGAGAACCTGCAAACTCCATTCAGATAGTATCCTGGCCGAGATTCCCAGCGCTGCAAAGACCACAGTGCTAACCTCTAAGCCACTATGCTGGCCAATGATTCTTGATGATGCTCTTTCCTAAATAGGTCCAAGGTAATCTCCAGGTAAAGTCTTTTGGTTATTGCATGCACTATTTAAGCACAGTCTTACATTTTTGACTAGCTGCAAGGGTTCATTTTACTATACATCAATGATTATAGCCAAGATTCCCCTAAATGTCCCTAACTGGCATTACTGGAAGAACCAATATTTTTCAAGTACAAGTTAACTTTTCCACTATGAATTATAATGTAATTACATTGGTTTAGGAGTTCTATTTCTAGGTGAATATAACCTCTAAGAATCTTAGTCATTATTATAAAAATGTTAGGCATACATGTTATTATAATTATTTAGTATTTTTTAAAGCGTTGACATATTACGCAGCTCTTTACAAAGTCTTTAGTCATATCACTAGCTGTCCCTCAAAGGAGCTCACAATATAATGTCCCTACCATAGTCACGTGTCTTTAATACAATCTAAGGTCAATTTTGTGGGACGAAGCCAATCAACCTAACTGCATGTTTTGTTTTTTTTTTGGAATGTGGATGGTAACCAGAGTACCAGACGAAACCACGCAAACACAGGAAGAACTTGTAAAAATATGGATGAATACCTTTTTATCTCCTAAAGTTATATAATTCAACTCTGTACTCCAGACATTCTAAAAGTCTTTGTGGTGGATATCCCATTATGTAACAAACTTAATATATAAATGTGTAATGGTTTTAGCTGAGTTCAGAGTGGGCTTCTCCAGAAACAGCAAAAAGGTATACTCTGTTCAGCTAGAAATTAGATGTTTAAAATTCCAGTGCAAAAGAAATGCAGTGAACAAGTCAACGGTTTTCTTTTACCAATTCAGTTTTATTTATTTTTAGCCTGTTTACTAGGATTGGAACATTATTTAGAATGAATTAATTGAGACATGTTAAAATATGGCATTAATTAAAACACAAATGGAGAGTTTACATTAGATAATTGTAAAATTAAAGGTATAAGGTCTGTTTAGATGTAAAAAATGCAGTCCTGATTTGTTTGGGAGATGCAAGATATATCTGACACCTGTCCAATTATCTCAACATGTCCAGACTGAGTTGAAACCTAGCTTGATTAAAAGCCCCAGAGATGTCTCTTGAAAGTGTAATTTGAAAAGCACAAATTAAAAGACTAGCATAAAAGTGCAATCAAAAATGATTATTGCTTAAGAATTCAAAGGAATGTATTACTTAAACATGTTATGTGATCTCTATAACAACAAATGTTCCATCATAATCATATAAAATGATTTTTGTATTTTATCTTATGAACCATAACTTTACTCAGTTATGTCTTATTTACATAACTATAATTGGCTATAATTCCTCATATACACCAGTATGAAAACGTTGAGTGATAAAGACATTGAGGTATCTGGTGTAGCCCTTGTGGCTAAAAGAGAATCTCAGTGTGCATGGACCATTTCAGGTTTGTATCTTGCAGAAATTAAGTTATCCAATATCTAATGGCTTCAGGTATAACTTTCCTTATTTTCAATGATGGCTATCCTAAAAAGATCAACTTTTATCAAACATATCTATTGATCTCTGATTGCTGAGTTGCCCCCAGAGAAAGTGACTTACCTTTTTGTGTTTGACTTATGTTGTAGAATGAGGGTTGACCACAACCTCTTGCTTAAGTTTATGAAAGTGGGATACATTCCATCCAGAAGGTACTTCTTATTGACCAAGGACCGGAAACTATAATCGTATCTGGCCCTTCGCTGTGGGTCTTTATTGCAGAACAGGACAGGTGATGTCTCTTCTGCAATGAAACATACATACCTGCCTGATTGCTGTCTTCACATAAGCTTATGCTGGGACATTGCCTGCCTAATATTCTGTTATATTCTGCATGCTTTTGTTTCATTTTTCTTTTTTTAGATAGAGTAGGAAATGAGATAGACTGCCTGTCAGGTCTATACTGCCATTCAGAGATTGATTATTAAAATTTCCCCCTACTTTCTGTCCCATTGCCAAAGATTTTATAACAATAAGGTAAAATCTAAAAAAGAGACATGGACATGAAAACAAAAGTTGAGAATAGTTAAGGCACTCTCATTTAGGTAATTAAGGGGAAATCTCAGTAAATGACCCTTGATGGGTTCTATTCCTTTTCAACTCTATCTAAAATAAAAAATTTTGACATAGATACACAAAAATAAATGAAAAAAATGCTATAGTTTGCTATTAAATTATGTTTTCTCAGGATTGTTGTGATATCTTTTTAAACACAAATACATCATAGTCTGCTTTTGGTGCACACAAATAAATAGAAGGTTTTCATACTGGAGCAATGGGATCTACTTCAATTGACATTTAAGCTAAAGTTATTTGTGAATGAAATACACTTGTATATTTAACACACTGTATATTGAATAAGTGTTAGCACTCCGCTGCAGAACAACTATGATACTGATTTTCCTCTTTACTGTGCTCCTAAGGTAATACATGTAATTCAATTTTGCTACAGTTGCTTAGGAAAGCAGCAGTGTTTAGAAGAAGCACATTTAGGAATCTATTTTTCCTCTGCATAAATATGCCTTTAATGCTTCAGTGACTTCATGTGCTTTTGGTAAGGGAGGATTTTTTTTCCTGTGATATCATAATCTGATCATTTCATTGTAGATTCAATGTGCTGAGGAAAAATAAAGCTTGTAAGCCAACCCTAAATGGCGTTATTGACTGAAATAAACCTTCTTATAGATTTAGACCTACCAAAATGTATGTGAATATCAAACAGACATATGCCTTGACTTACCTCTGAAAAGCAAGGGAATGTTTAAAGCAAAATATTAAAAAACAAATGTTTTAGTAGATGTTTGTGCATATTTCAAAAGTGTTCCAGATTTTGACAGTCTTGTACGAGGGGTGCAATGCATTTTGTTACATGCATGAAAAATAGTACCTCAATGTCAGGCTCAGATAATTGCACAGCTCTGGATGGATAAATGAATGCAAAAACTCAGCAAAGCACTGTTTTGTGTTGTACAGCACTAAAGAAAACACAAACTGGTTGTTTTGACAGTCCTCATAGACTTTCACAGTTCCTGTAGTAATGTGATTGCCAAAGAGATCTATTGAATAGTCTATAGCTGGATTAGCCAATTCTCATCTAATGCTCATAGCATTGGACCATTTTCTTCATTGAATTGTGTATCCTAATCAGCCAGAAAAATATGATATGTTCTAATGAGAAGAACTGACAAATGCCTTTCGGATACATATATCTACATATTTAGACACATTGACCCTGATCTATTAAAGCTCTCCAAGGCTGGAGAGAATACACTTTCCTCAGTGAAGCTGGGTGATCCAGAAAACCTGGAATGGATTTACTAAAAGTCATTTGCTATTTGTTTTCAATCCTTGACCTGATTCATTCCAGGTTTGGTGGATCACCCAGCTTCACTGATAAAAGTGTATTCTCTCCAGCCTTGGGGAGCTTTAATAAATTAGGGCCATTGCTTTGCCCTACACCCTTCCTACATACCAATGCACTGTAATGGTAACTGTTCCAGCATACATCCTCACTGATAGCATAAACAGACTGGGGACAATAAGAGAATAAACTTTGAGGACCTACAGCAGGGAAAATCAACAAGTTTGATTGAGAGCAGCATAGAAGTAGGATGATACAGAGACTGAAAATAAAGTTGTAAACAAGGCCATGGCTTCTGCACTGTGCAATTGTTTGACTTGTTAGTCACAGAACTCTTATAAATCAAGCCGTATGTCTATGACTAAAAAGTGATGAGTCAAGTGAAAACCATCTCTAAAAATGGCACATAAGCTGGTGTGTGGCAATCTAGGGAATCATATTTTTTTTAATGTTTGTGTATAATTTCTTACCAGCAAGTACCCCCATTAGTCTTTAAATTGATTCTTGCGTTCTATTTGGGCCACCTTTGCTTCTAGCCCAGGCTATCCATGTTAGCCTAGTCTTATACAGAATAGATACAAGGCCCAACCTCTACTAAGAACTAATCCATGCTTCTGTCATTTAGCTGTCAAAGGATTTCTTTTTGTACCAGAAGATCTGCAAATATTGCAAAAAAGAGATACTAACTATGCAGGGTTGAAATACTTTGGTAGTTCATCGTTCAAGTATATATAAAAAAACAAAAATATCTTTGTTACTGTTTTCAGTTACTCAAAAAGATGCTTATCAGTTATTACACTACTAATGCAAAGCAAGCTAAGAAACATAATTGCCTTTTATCCCTTTTACAGTCAAGAAAATGACCTACACTTTATGGCAATTAAAGGTTTAAAGCTAGCTTAGAACTGCAGAAGCCCTCAAAGTCACTTGGGAACCCAGGACTGGCAAAAAATAATTAAGTGGGGGAGAGGTCGTAGAATACAAATTCTCTGATCTCTTCTCAGTACTGGGAATCCAGAGCAATCTGATGTGTGTACTTCCAGATTCAGTGCTGTCAGATTCAATGGGCCTGATTTGTAAAAGCTCTCCATGGCTGGAGAAGATACACTTTCACCAATAAACCTGGATGATCCAGCAAACATGGAATGAAACTGGTCCAGGATTGAAAACATTTGCTAACGAATAGCAAATGACTTTTAAGAAATTCATTCCAGGTTTGCTGGATCAACTGCAATGGAAAAAATTGCTGTTTTCCCACATGCGCAGTGAGTTCATAACTCTTTTTTTTTCTATTTATAGCAGGATACATCACCCAATCCCACGCTTGTGCGGTGTGGGATCAGCTGATGTTTGCAGAAAAAGGAAGAAGATGGCAGTTTCATCTGCGCCAGGATGAAGAAAAAAGCGAGCACGGCACAGGACCGAATTGAGGCCAGGTGTGGAGGTATCTGGGGCTCTAGAAGTATTTTTAATCATTTATTTTTTCTGACAGTTACGCTTTAAGCAGTCATTGAACCCAGGATTTGCTCAGTGACTTAACCTTTGTTGGCAGGATCAAAATGTACTGTACATTCAGACAAAAGAAAAGCAACAACGACTACAAACTGCACAGATTAATAATATATAATAATTATATTTCCATTCCAAATTATATTATTTGCTTTTATACTCACTACATGCATTATTTATTCCAATGCTTATTGAATCAGTCACATTTAAACATAAATGCAAAGCATCCAGATGAAAAAACACAACCAGTTACGTTACCTTCTTTTATACAGCTAAACTTAGTATGAATACTTAGCAAATATGGTTTTACCCTAAACCTTAAGTTGATTGCACCCCATCAAATCAATCCATTGTAAATACATAAAAAGGGTCATAAATCTATCTTGTTTAAGGTTTTTCAAACTGCAAAGTGTAAGTTTACCTTTTATTTTTTAGCCTGGCCTGGAGCAGACAATAGCTGCCTTGATATGAGCATTACATTGCCTCTTAGTAGATAGAGAATGAAACTGAAGACCAGAGAATGCCTGGCAGGCAAAATAGAAGCCAGCCGCTATGCACCAAATTCTTAAGGAGTTTAGTTTCCGCTTCAGCTCAGCTTTCCAGCTCAGCTCATACACCTAAAGAAAATAAACTGTAATCTTAGACGACCTTGAATATTAGTTGAATTACCTGGTACTACAACACTGGCAATTCAGACACACACTCCCTTTAACAATCTCAAGAATGGAACCCTGCCATAAATATGTTCTGTATTATCAAGAATACAATATGTAATAATTTAAGCTTTTGATTGCATTCCTTACCTCTTACCATAGTTACAATTTTGAGTGAAAGTGTCATTATATGCTTTTTAACATGATTCTACTTTTTGACCATTAAATACTATAATCCTGTCAACCTGAACATTTGGTTATTACATTGAATTTTCCCAGTGCAGCTGAAATAAGAAATACATTCAGATGTTTTCTTTTTTTTCACATTGTGCAAGAAAAGTATTTTAACTTGACCTAAAGTTAACTTGTATTGTTTCAATTCTAACCGTACCAACATTTATTAAAAAATCCCAGCCCTTGAGGTTTTCCTCTTTCCTTCCTTTCTTTAAAATCCAGTTCATGCTCCTGTCTTCCCTATCGAACAAAAGGTCTTCTTACCCCTCCCTTCCATAGGTGTAATCATAATGCTTGAGCTTTTTATTTCTCATGTAGGAGTTTTGTCAGACTAAGTGTTTTAAAGAGAGTCTAAAATAAAAAAAATCATTTAGCAGAAGAAAAATGTTTAAATATAATTGGAAAGATAAAAGATTGTTATGGAACACTTTGTATTACTTTTGTACTGTTGTGATTGGAGTTGTTTGTAAATATGTATGTATATAAATAAAAAAAATGTAATCAATTAAAAAATATATATAATTGGAAAAAAAGGAATTTTTTTACCATATAGACCTAAACAGCAATGCCAGTATGGAGCTCAAAGCATTCAAAAATAAGTAAATTTAAAAATTGTAACATAAAGTTGTTTTATATAAAACAAAATTGATACACATTTAGGAAATATTTTATTTAAAACATAGATGTTACTGTAGTCTATGACTTTAGTGTTTTATTTATAATATTTTTGTACTTTCTATTTCTATATCTATATTTCTATTATATTTTAAAATCTAAAATTAATAGAAAACGTTTCTCAGAAATATTGTTTTTTATTAAACCTGTAGTAGTATGTTTATTTCATTAGTGGTTGAACTTCATGGACTTATGGGTTTTTTAATTTAACTAACTATATAACTGTGTATTTGCACAGAGTTGCTATTAATGAAGACCTCCTGTCATGTTTTAATTGCTGTATTTAACTCAGTAAGGTTCAGTTACTCTTTTTATTTATCATAGTGACCACTGAAACTTGGACTAAATACATAATGTTGTTGCATCTTGTTTTTCAGTTGCCTATACTTTCACTGGTGCTGTTAGGCTTCTTATTATCCTCAATTCTCCTTTCTATTTCAGCTTAGTTTTTTTTCAAATATTATTCCATATAAAGTACAAAGGGTGACACAGAAACAACTGGAACTAAAAGTAGTGCTAATACAACTGCATGATCCTTGCCTTCTAATATCCGTTCGATGAATGGATGGATGGTGAATAGACGCTTACTGTGCATCCTGATGTTGTAGCTGCAGGAAAACTAAACATTTCATCAGTAGTCCTTGCATATAGATTATACTTAGCTTTGTAGAAACAGGAAAATACAGCCCTTTATGCTAATATGATCACACTCATTAAGTGCAGTTTAATTTTCTTCCCTGTGAAATGATTTGGTAACTGCATTGGAATAGAAGTCTCAGCATAACTTTGGGCAAAAGCCTAGTCCCACTGAAGTTTTAAAAAAGCAAAAATTTGCATTTTTTACCAACCAGTTTTTCAGTGTACCATAGGATGCCTTTTTTTTTGCTGCTGTTGAATACATATTTCTGTGTAGATCTTGCTGGGACATGCAGTTCTGTTATAGTAATAATATCTGAGTTGGCTATTTCTGCTGTAGTGATAGGACATAAAGTAATTGCCTGCCCTGTAACCTGATTCTAAAGCTTCAACATGTAGTATTTGCTTACAACAGAGCTGCAAAATCCTTTTGTGCACATTTTTCCTCTAATAGCTTACCAAAACCATATTCTATGATTGTCTCACAGGGCTAGAAGAGGTTGTGCAATGTTGTCAGTCATTTGCTCAGATTTATACAGTGTTACTGTTATTTGGTAATATACTCCTAACAGACTTTTTAAAATGATATTTGTCTTTTTTAAGGTGTTTGAAGCCATATATGTCCAACTTATGTAACATGGAGCCAGGTAGACCTTCACCAAGAGAATCTATAACAGTGTCTTATAACTTGCTGTATTGGAACTCTTTGACAAAAACTTGGAAATTTCCTTCATCTTCTTGGAACAAATGGTGATCTCTTGCAACAGTGGTTTTAGGAAGTATAAGATTCGGACCAAACTTGTTCTGCAGTTCTCTCTCTTTTTTCCCTCGCAGCATTTGTTGCATCTTACTTTGTCCATAATAATAGTTTAAAAAAAAATCCTAGCATTAAAATATGTGCATTGTGAAATTTATTTGGCACCTTCCTCTAGGTGTGAGAATACTTGTTATTACAATACAGAAACAGCCTGCTAAATTTACCTTAACCTTTTTTGCATCACTAATTTAATAACAGTGTTGTATTAAACACTGAATAATAAAAAACTGTTCAGAAAATATTCAGAGAACAAAGTTATCATGTTTTTAATATTGTTGCCTGCAGCTGATATAGAACCAAGTTTAGGGTTTGCATTGATCTTTTACCTGAAAGGTGCAGCAGTAAGAATTGTTTTATAAATATACATTTTATCCATTCAAAATGCTAAACATAGGTTGGGTATTCCATTATTACATATGAATAGATTTTTCACAACATGCTCATCATAATGCAATATATGTGATAGATGTAACAATAAAAGGCAAAAAACACATTGTTTAGTGGCTTGAACAAATACAACATGTGATGTGCTTTATTTATTACTAGCGTGGTTCATCCATAGACTTAGTATAGACAAAGTATATGTGATTGGATTAAAAAACACTGATCTATAACTTGAAGCTGTGAATTACTACACATCAATGCTTCTGCACCTCATTATTAAAGTCCACTATGTTATACCACCAAAATGGAAAAATAATAACTAAGTGCATTCAAATGTATCTTGGTAAATAAAGTACAAAACAATTGAAATATACCTTCAGACCCAGGTGTGTCCTACCAGTTACTATGTAAAGACAGGTCCCATCAAATATAAAAAAAATCTTTTATCTGTCTTGACTGATCCAAATCTATTTGACTCACACGTCCCCTTCAAGGCACTGCAGCTCACAGGGAGAAGTTTCCAGCAGAAAAGGTAGTTTTGTCAACCCAAAAGTCAGTAGGAAGAACTAGTAGCCAGCTGATGATGGTCATGGTATAATCTGTGAACCAGCAATGACAATGCTGATAACTACCCCCCTGCAACCTCTGCTCATTCAATTGCAGTGCAAACTGGCTGGCCTGAATGAAAATGACAAATCTGAATACAAGAGCAGTGCTACCCCATCACAAGATGCTGCATGAGCTGAAAAACTGGAAGAATCCACATGCATTTCTGAGACTTTGAAGGAGGACTAAGGGAAAAGTGCATTTTCTTTTTTGTCAAAATTGAAAGTTATGGTTTTACTCTTAGCACTTGTTTAGACCTGTGGTAAAAAAAAAAATGGGTGTTACGTCTCCTTGACACCTACTATGCATAACTAGTCCCGAAGAATAATTTTTAGGCAAAAATGCATGTGTTTTGCAAATGCTAAAATTGACATTTTCAATTGCCTATATAAGCATTTTTAAAGAAAAGTTAAAAATAAAAAACAAACTATGTACTATGTATTACAAAACACCTAAAAGCATTTGTACATGCAGTTGCAAATGCGTGTACAAGCCTTTTTGGGTGTTTTTAAACACTTCCTATTCAAGTGCATGGAGGCAGCAGAGGTGACAAACCACCCCTGGATGCTGCATTGAGTGTCCAGAAAACTGCATGGAAATGCTGCCACTTCCTTCCACCTGCCAAATGAAGGATAATAAAAAGACCTATTTGTTCCAATGGTACTTTTTTTTGCAAGCGATTTTGAGTGGTAAAACTAAGACTCAAACACAATCATTGGTCTACAGTAAAATGCATTTTTTACTGCAGCAAAATTATGTATAGTGTAAAAGAAATACATTTCTGTTCACTTTCCTGTGCTTCACTGCAGCATTTTTCCTGTATGATGCATTTTTGTGTGTTAAAATATGTTACATGGGCCCAAATGTCAGTATCATGAGTTATAGTGTGGATCCTATAGGGAGCATCATCCTAAATGTGTATTAGGTATAGGCAAAATTAAATGCACATAAACTTGCTTTAAACCCTTTTGCTGATCTAATCCATTATTTAGATTTTACACACAGAATGAAATAAACAGCACATTAACCACCTGGGCGTTACACTGAGGTCTAGATTTCTGTTCCAAAAGCGTTTGAAACACACAATCATGTAAAAAAAAAAAAAAATACTTTTAATAAAATTAAATAAAAGACACAAAAAATAAGCTTAAACAAGAATACATAAATAAATGAAAAGTACGATAATTCGGTATACCGTATAGTAATATATTTTTCTAAAACACCTCCCTAGTGTTCGTCACATACCTATAGACAAAATCACATAAATATATTTTCTATTATTTTGGATTGTATTGGATACATGACTTTGCATTCAATCCAATACAAAATGAGAACAAAATTAAAACTCTCATTTTGTATTGGATTGAATACAAATTCCTGTATCCAATCCAATACAAAATGAGAGTTTGAATTTACCAATTGCATACTTTGTATTTATTTTTAATTATTTTGTATTGGATTGAATACAGGAGTTTGTATTCAATCCAATACAAAATGTGTTTGAATGAGTTTCAGTTTGAATTTCCCGCACACGCGCCGACGTCATCGTACGCGCCGACGTACACACACGGAGGGAGAAGAGGACATCCGACGCTGGAGGACGACGCTGGAACACGACGCTGGAACACGACGATGGATGATCGCAGCGGGACCTGGTAAGTGATCAATAAACCCGAACTTTTCTCACTGTATTTTCATACAGTGAGAAAAGTTCGGGTTTATCAATAATTGTAACTTTTTGAAGCCCATACCAAGGTCGGGCTTATCGCTTAGGTGGTTAAAATATATTACTGCAAAAAACAATGTATGTTTGACACAATAATTGTTTTCATCAATCTGCGCATTTCTGAATCTGAAAGCTGATTTATAAAACAGGGAATCTGACATTTCCTCAAATACTCCCTGGTGAGAATCTACCAGGTCCATGTATTTCAGTGTCAGTAAATGATTCCCAAGATGGAATGTTTGAGGGAATGTTAGTTTCCCTGTTTAATAACTACTACCTAATATCCTGGGCAACCAGGAGGTACAGGTAGACTGAGGTCACATAGCAGGAGGGGGGCTCTTGGGGCGAAGGGGTGACATTCCAAATCATGGAGTAAAACTGTCCAACTTGCTTCTACCACATGGCACTACAAGAAAATGATAAATAAAATGACTGTAAATGGGGGAAAGCCGCCCTCCATCAATTTTTGTTACAATGATGTTTTTAGAGGCTTTGCAATTAACCTGTAAAATTAACAGCTGAGGGCACAAATTAGACTTCCAAGTGGGAGCTGTTTTTATGATTACTGTTTAAAGCCTCTCACATATTTTGTACTTTTGTAAAAAAAAAAGAAATAGAATATCTGTTACCAATGACAAGTTTTCAGATAAACATCCCGTGTAATGTAGATAACATTTTCACTGTTTGCTAGTGCTACCCAATATGCACTTCTACAAGTGAATCTGAAATTTATCTCAGTAAAGGCATTCTAAAGAACAGTAAGGTGAAATCAGTTAGCATTGGCTTGAAGTGTATTGCATTACAAAAGGTCAGATCAACGTTTATAGTTACTGAATAGAAGAAGCATCAATTTCAAAGAAGCTGCAGTTCTACAATGAGTAGTGTTAGAGAGGAAAATAGGACTTTGTAGTCTTCTTGATATACCAATTCCCACAAAGGTATTATTTTTTAACAGGAGAATATGTTATATCTTTCACATTGCATAAATCCTGCCTTGAATTGAAATATATCTATGTGACTATTGCAAATGCTACAAATTCAGTAAATACATTTTTACAATGTTGAACTTATTTAGGATACTTATTTTTTATAATGATGATGATTATTATTTTTATCATTTTTACATTACTTCTCTTTGAAGCCTAGTATGCTTATACAAACTATACCTTGAACTGTTAAAAAAATTGTATTTTGAATTGTATTTTTACCCAACAAAGACTAGATTTATACTAGATCTCTATTCCAAACTGAGTTTTGTTAAACGGTTTTGTTAAATGTGGCAGTTCAGTATTTATTAATACAGTATAATTTTTTAATGTAAGATTCTTATCACCTAAATTTGGCTTGGTATCAGCTCCTTTAATTGCCTGTACAACAACTGGTAGAGAAGCAGCACAAGCCAGTCCATTCATGTTCCTTAAAAGAGCATGCTGACAGAGTAGCAGAGAGAATTCATCATTGTGATACTTCTTAACTACTCAAGTCAATGGTTAGCTATTCAAGAAAAACTAATTGTGGAAAAAAAGTTTATTGCTGTTGTTTTTTTTTTTTAGTTCTACATGCAAATTTTTTAGTGGAACTAAACTGAAAAAAAAAGATCTCTCAATAGTGCTGGAGAAGTCCTTGATTGCGTCCTGCGCCGTCCTGGAATTTTTCTTTGTCCCAATATGGATCGTGCGCCACCATCGTCCTCTGTCTTCTTCCTTCGCCTGGCTACATCACCTGATCTCGTACTGTGCAGGCGTGAGATCGTGTGACGTAGCCTGGTGTAAGGGGAAGGAAAAGAGTATCGATCTCCGCATCTTTTTCCCCTCAAATCCCTGATTTCAGGCATGCGCAGAAGGAGAAGCCTCCTGGGATCCATGACTTATTATCCGGGGATGCTTTGCATGCCCATTCAGCGATAAAAACCGAGTAGGAGGGGCTTCACCTTTTTTTTTTTAAAAAAAAGGTTTTTGCAGTAAAAAAAAGAATAGTTTTACTTTCTATAAAAGGATTGTCTACCCTTTTATATAAAGTAAAAATTTTACTTTAGGTCCGCTTTAAGTTAAATGGAAACTATCTTGCTATATGCTATGCATTATTACATAATATATGATATGCATTGCTACATTTATTATAGAATGTTCTTTTTTTTACTTTACGGGAATGCTTACTTTTTTTACAGTGACACAGGAGGAGAGGACCCTGTCCAGAAGAGCTTACAATCTAAGATTTAATGCATTGTATCCAAAGAGAAATGTGAAGTTTGAGGCACATTTTACTTATTTTTAAAAAAAACTTTAGCCTCAAGGTTATTCCACAATATATATCATTATAAAATACCTTTTTTTCCACCCAAGGGTGAGAAAATGCTTAACCTTAACTGATATGTATCAACATGTGTGTAGAAACTACTTATATGAATAATCTGTATGTTAAAAGCTATGCACCACAATTACTTTAAATAATTGAGAATGTGCTTGAAATTAGGATACCAAGCAGTGATTGAAGGCAGGAATATTAATAATAATGCAGGTAGACATGAAATATTAATTTATCCACAGAGCAATTAGTAGATATAAAAACCCCTGCAAAGTGCAAACACTCAAATACAGTATATGACATCCTTTATGAAAAGGAAGAACCATCAATATACAATACGTTAACAGGAAATCATTTATACAGAGTTTTAGGAACACCAAGAAATGACCGAGATAGAAAACCCCCCCTGCAACTGCTGCTAGTTCTTACCTAGTAGGACACACAGGCTGCTCTTATATGCAGGATTAGATATGTGGAAAGAGAGCCCACAAGGATAAATAGAAATGATGGTCTAGCTCTGGAATTACCACTTTGCCACTTCTCCTATTCATCTTAGTATGAAAATGTAGCTTAATAGTAAATCCCCATATTAATATAGTGCAGATTCATCACAGGGCAAAATATCAATACTTTAAAGAATTGATTCAGAAGAAAAAGAAGATATTGTCATATAAAACCAACCAATAAAAAAATGATTCCTGATGTCTTCTTTGTAATTTGAGACTCCTAATGAACACTAAAATTAAAACTGAAAGCATAGGATGTTCACGTAGTAATTAAAGCTGTATTTACCTAAATTATTTTATAGTAAGTAAGTTAATCGAGGTGGAGCACTTATTGAGATCACCTGGCTCAATTAAACCATTGGTTGTTTGGACAAACCACGTAAAAAAATATACTGATCGGTGAAGATATATCTGAAGATCTGATATCAATCAAGGCTGACCAAACAAACTGAATTTGACTGCAGACTAACATCTTGATGGGATGACTATAAACATCTCATAGTTTGGGGAATTAAAGAACTTGTTATGACACCTAAACTCATTCAGATTCTTCAAGAAGATTGAGCTTCCCTCTTGTCTAAACTAAACACATGTCCTTAAATTCTTAATGACAAAACGTCAACTTCTCTCTTGTCATCTGGTTGTTTATAGCATCTATATATAATTATGCTTATATTAGTAAAAAGTTGCAGACTTTGTGCATATACCAGAACTTGCTGCATAGCCACCACCATGTAAATCAAAACCCATATGCAATGGGCTTGATTTATTAAAGCCGTTCAAGGCTGGAGAGGATACACTTTCATCAGTGAATCTGAATGGAATTCCTAAACAAGTGTTTTTAATCCTGGACAAGATCCATTCCAGGTTTGCTGGATCACAAAGCTTCATTAATGAAAGTGTATCTTCTCCAGCCTTGGAAAGCTTTAATAGATCAGTCTCAATATTTGACATTTTTTGCCCACGGTGTTTGACTCCATGCCCAAGAAATACATAAAAAATTCCAACATCCAAAATAAATAGAACATTAAACATTGAAATAAAATGAATGTAAATATTGAATAGATGCTTAAAGGGTATACAACAATGGAATGTACTATATATAGGATTTTCCTTTTAAGTAAGTGATCAAAACAAATGCCTATAGGAAAAGCCAGTTAATTACAGAACAATCTAAAATAATGTGTAAATAAACAATGGTGCTCCTAAATGACAGCATGAAAGTACCTAAATTGCTAGGCTGATTATGAATGACATGAGCCCATATTCAGGTTGTCACAGTGTTTCAAGTTAAAATAATCAGTGTTGGGTTAAAATAAGCGATTCCTATAGGGGAATGTTCTGCACTCCAGCTGTTAAGGTTTTGGTGGATCTCAAATAACAAGATTAGGCAACTGAGAACCACAGGACGGATGCAGGTAATTGTATAATGATTGGCAAGGAGTTGCAATTTAAGTGCTGAGCGCCTGACATATAAGCATCAACTATGGACTGTTGGAAGCTGCCATTTTGCATGTAATTTTAATTTACTTATCTGATGTAGTTAATTCAATTTTGTTTAGATTGCTCTTGATTTGAACAAATATCAAAGTAGGTTCATATTACCTATTTACGTTTCATTCTTAGAGTAATTTACAAATGTGACAACTGCTTTCCTTGAACTTGTAAAAAAAAAAAGAAAATGGATAATGGAAACAAGGTTTATGAATAAGGATCCTATTCACTAAGATGTCATAACAACCATGGAATGCTATACCTGCCTCTCAAGTGATATTATGACATAATCATTACATCTGTTAATGAAATGTAAGCTTTGGGAATTAAAAATCGTGTTTTTTTTTTTTGTTTTTTTTTTTGGGGGGGGGGGGGGGGTATTAGAAAAAGCAGGATCTACTATTGGGTATCAAAATCACTTTAGCATTTCACCTGCCAAAACCACGTGACAATCATTTTAGTGTATATTCTAGCAGTGCCAGATTACAGATGCTCTACTGAACTTTTGTTAAACCTGAAAAAAATCTTCTAAAGTACAAAACTATCTGCATTTAATTGGATTATTCTACATTCATCAGAATCCAGTACCTCTTGCAGGTTAAGTATAGTAAAGCTTAAACTATGGAAGAGAAACAATAAAATGAGCCAATTAGTTGTTCTAGATACAGTAAAAGAAGCTTGTGGATAGAAGAGAGTAACGTAAAAGAGAAATGGGCGAGAGAAAAAGACCTGTAAGTGCCAGTGAATTGCAGGAACAGGGCTCTGTGTTGTGGCAGATCCGTATATTTCTCAACACTTCATAACAAGAAAGACAGGTTGGTAGGTAAATAGTTCAAATGTTTTCATTATGGCATTTGTAAGTAAATGAATTTACCACCATTTGATTTATTGCAAAGATTGGAGGAACGGCCTCTTTTGGACACTAGTGCCAAGAATTATATAGAGGATGTGCCAAAATAAGTATCCTTTATTTTTTTGCACTGGTGTCAAATTACTGTTGGTGGAGAACATGGAGTGCATCATTCTTTCCAGTCTTCCACCAGTCCCTCGATATCTTCTATCTTTGCTTTATTCATTAATTTAGCTTTATTAAACTTGCAAATTGTTTTGGCTATTTGATAGTATACAGCTGGATGGTCATTTTCGTATTGCAAGAGTCTGCTTTCGTGCCGAATCACGTTGAGCTGAGCATCCATTACTCTTACTCTTACCTTGCATCCCTCCCCAACACACATAACTAAAATCCATCACAACATGAATGGGTCTAAGGACCTATTCATAATCAGAAATTACTTATTTGTGTCAGGTAAGGGAAAAGGGGAGCAGCCACTTGAAAGGGAACGGAGCTCAGCGGAGAAGAGAAAGGCCAGGAGGCAGCAAAAGAGGGGAGGGAAGGTGAAGCAAGAAGAATTAATTGGGGTAAGGGGAGGTAATGAACAGTCCAGGAGGCTGGAATTGGGAGGAGGAGAGAGAGAGTAGGCTATGAAAATTGGTGGGAACGAAAAGTGATGTCATGGCCTGAATATGTCATGATTATGGTTATTTATAGAAAGTTTTAAGTATGTTGGTAATTTATTAAGAAGTAGGCCATAGGGACATTTTGTGTGGCAATTTCTGGGTTTGCAGTTTTGGGCCTGCGGAATACTTTGAACTCTGCAGACATGGTTTAGGCTACGTACACATTAGATTTTTATCATTGGAAAGGATCTTTCACATACATACATACAGCACCGTTCTGCTCTATAGAGAGGGGAGGGGAAAAAACGAGCGCTGTCCTCCCTTCACTTGCATTGAGGACTTTTGTCTTCTGTTGTTCATGAATTCGCCAGGACGGATCCATAAACGATTTCAGACAACCTTGGTACAAATGTCAGATTCTCATCCAAGACGAGCCCTGTGACTTTTGACTGAAAATCATCTGATGTGTGTACATAATAATTCGGTGACTAAAATACGACATGTTTGCTGGGGGAAGGAGGTGGCGGGAGGATTAGCTTAAACAGCAGCAGCCCAGGAAAGCGGTGGCCCAAGAACTGGCAGGCAACCAGAAAATGACACAGAATTGGCTGGACAAGAGAAACCTGAAGGTGAGTGGAATGATAAGAGAAAGGGGGCCAGCAGTTGCCATTTCAGCACCAGAGGGCCACATGTAGCCTGTGGGATGTGTGTTTGGCACAGAACAGAACACATGTAAGGACACTTATTGCTGCCATGAGGATGTGATTGGCAGCCATTTAGCTGCCAGATCCAATCCATAGAGCTAGCCTGCAGCACTTTGTTTATTAAGTGGCTTGTTACATCACATATATTCACAAAAGGTGAATATCTCAGGAACCCAGATGGTAAAAGTGCTAAAGTGATCATGAGCTATCAGTAAAGGTAAATGCTATTGCTAAAGGGTTCTGTCATATTCCTTTCTTCCATGGCAGTAAAAGGGACCCACCATATGCATTTGAAAAAAAATATTTAATGCTTATGTATATCATGTGTTACCTAAATCAATTTAACTATATAATATTTTTCTCTTAAATTTGTACTTAGAACTGAACTCTAGGCACAACAACATTTTGTCAAATATATATCCTCAGTATATAAATCCATTTTGTGTCTATCAAATACTAAATACCCAGATATACCCTTACAAAAGTAGCAGGGACATCAAAACTGATAGCAGAGCCATGGAAGGGACCGAACTGATCTACTACTAAAGAACCTGCAGAAAACCACAGGGAGGATACAAGACCAGTTACTCTATAAAAAAAAGTGATGGCAGCCATGTATAGAGACAACTTCTGAACACAGATAAAGTGGCGGAGCATGTTTTATTACATGCCTATTGCTACCTGTTTTTAAAAAGCACAGTATTCAGCTTCAATTGAGTTCACACATAAGGCAGCTTTCATGCAGGAAACAATTACAACCATAAAATTCTAAAAACTTGAACTAAATGTTTTAATTTTTTTTCATAGCATAGATAAGAGTCAGAACTTTATAAATCTTAATAGACTCTGTGGACCAGTTTTAATAAAGCTCTCCAAGGCTGGAGAGGTTATCCTTTCATCAGTGAAGCTGGGTGATCCATCAAACCTGAAATGGATTTCTTCAAAATCATTTGCTATTTGCTAGCAAATGTTTTGAATCCTTGACCAGCTCCATTCCAGTTTTGCATTTAGGGATGACTCCACTGTGATTTTAAACTATATACAAAAATAATTCTTAGATATTTCAGACTTTTCTGAATATATTTTGTCCTGCCAAAAACTTTACATGTCTTTGACATGTGGCTTTATACTATTTCCTATCAGAGAAAAAAATGGTGAATATTTTCCAACTTACCCAGTGGTGGTTTTAGAATGTAGCATTAAACTAAAACATTATTTTTGTTTTTTTTACTATATGGCCAGATCAAATATTATGTATGCATTTTATTTGTGGCTCAATGATTTGACATTGTATCCACTGTACCCTGGATGTGCAGCTTCTACATTATCATTTTACTTCTCTCATATTTGTTTTTCACCGTATGACACAATATTAAGGTGAATAACTTGTGCAAGCTCCTGTTTAGGCCATATTTCAGGCTAGTTATTGATCGATAAGACTTGAATTATAATATGCAATGTGACTAAGCTTCATTTCCTTTCTCATCAACCACTGGGAATGCTTTTCTAAGTGATAATGAGCAGCAGTTCCCTTTAGGGATAGAAAATGAAACTTGCAGCACCTCCAGGGGCTTGTTATCATGCTGCACAGCTCAGTCTAAGTTTAAAAGTAACCAAACAGAATAGGGGTGCCTAGGGCTGTTAGTGATTCTAGATCTCCTAGACCAGGTATTTCTTACTGCAAAAAGAAGTTTTAACATTGTTATTTAAAAACTGTGTATGTTAGGAATAAGGGGACATTCCTTAAAAATTGGACAGTCTGGGCTTAAAGTCTATGTTCAAATTAAACTCTATGTTTAGTGACATATATTAATATAGGAATGCACAGTATCTGAACAAAAAATGTAATTTGTATGTTTTTCTCAAGATATGCAACCTAAAAATATATAGTATAAATAAACTATGTAATCCTGAATAAGTCTGTAGCTCACCCTCAGCAAATTGCTATATATTTTATGTTTAGAACATTTTAAATCATCAACAATTTTTACCCAGGGGATTAACCTGTTGTAGTTTCACATCGTGAACAGGTGACTGTAATGCTTGATATACTTTGCTGTCATTCTCAAAAGCATATTAAAGCGGACAAAGCTCATTAAAGTTATAAAGTACAGCAACTAACAATAACCAATCATATTTTAGCTCACTGTCATCAGAAAAGTGTAAAATAGCCTCTGGCTGTTATTGCATACATACTGCACATGCATACTGCTCATATCAGGTAACAAAAAAGAAGAAGTTGCATGTCAGGAAAAAAGAAGACAGCTGCTACTGCTCACTTGTTTTTTTAAAGTGAATGCCCCAGGACTTTTATACTTATTTATATTTTAAATCAATTTTTTTTGCTTACCATAAAATTGTTTCCTTTTTGGGAGACACAGCCTTTCATATATATTAGTGAATGAAGAGTGAGAAGAGAGAGGAATCTCGTGAAGAAGCAAGTGTTGCAAAACGCGTTGGTTAAATAGGTATTGAATAGCTACTTTTTTGTTTGCTAATAGGGGATTTAATGAAATTGTTGTTGTTTCATGTATTCACTGTAAAATGTACATCTTTTATATTGCTAACCAAAATACACCTCTTGGTTCATAGACAAACTAAACCTGGGTTTATCTATCTGTTCTTTCTTTTAGGCACAACTGTCCATACAAGATTAACCAAATGGGCTATGTTGCCTACTCCTGCACATGGCATTATAACTCTTTTGTTTCTGATTTATTTTCTACTAATAGTTGTATTTTCAATGAATTTTATAGACATTTTTATAATAGACCTACACTCAAAAAAGTGAAGATTTGCTATCTTATCAGTATCCTGAAATATGATCTAAAATGTATACTGACTAAATGTACCAAAACTTGCCAATGTCTGCATAGTTTTTCTGTAGTTTCATGGTGTGAAACAAGTCATCATGAGAAAAATGAACAGCTACAGGAAGTTTACAAGAAATTCCAGTGAATAGTCATTTATCTTCAAGTTGCCTTCTTGGACACAGCTTCCACACTGCAGGCCAGCCTAAATTGCATAATTATATCACATTTTTTTTCCCACCCAGCAGCTTTTCCAGAGCGTTTCAGCTCTAGGCTAGTTTTCACATATTCACCTGGTCCTCTGGCCCCTCTTTTCTGCTATATAGAACTCTGAAATTTAAATGATTAAATAATTTAAAAAAAATATATTTTAATTAATTTTATTTTCTGAAGGTATAATTTACATTTTTAGAAATAAATAGGTCAAAATATGAATGGTAAAAAAATTAAATGAATTAAAACCAAAACTAATATGATTTTCATTTATGTGAAATACAGCTATTGAAGGTACTAATTGAACACAATTGTGTAAACCGTTATCACACATCTTGCATTAAAATGGTTGAAAATTGACTAAAATTTAATAAATCTCCACACAAATACAAGGTTCAAATTACAAAATGAATTCCATCTTAACAGAATAGTCAAGACGATAAAATAGTTCAACGCTTATTTAGTGCGTGAGAAAAAAGCAAGCATGTGAAATTAGAGGAAATCAAGCATAAAATAAAACCAAACTCTGCTTAGTTTAAACTAAAATAGTCAGATAAGCAAACTGTGGTACAATTAGCAACCAATCAGAAAGCATCTTTTACAATTTCAGCTTTAGTAAGGTAAGATTATATTGGCTATCCTTGGAGATGAGTAGAATACATTTGGCAAAATTGATTTTTCTGCAAAAATTGTCAATTTACCCCAACTGTAAACTCTTTTTGGTTTTATTTAGCTGCAAAAATTAACTTGTGTATTATGACTCAGACAGTCATCTAAGTTAATGGATTATGTTCTAGACCAGGGGTAGGCAAACTCCAGCCTTTAGGCCAGATACGGCCTAGCCAGTAGTCTGTTTAGGCCCAACCCCCCTTGGTTGATGCGGCCTAATCCCAGCCGGAAAGGGTCAGCAATCTGAGCCTTTTTGGTATGCCTCCCTTCCCTATTTACCACGGCCAGCATTAACACTTCTGCTGCCGGGGTAAGGGGACATTCCCTCCACTCGTATGCATTGCAGAGGAGAGGAATTTCCTTTCAGGGGCATTCCTGGTGGGGGCGGAGCCATCAGTGCAGGACTCAGGAGAGTCCAGCCTAGTGTGCCTTCTTGACCTCCTAAAATGGCCTAGTAGTCAAAAAAGTTTGCTGACCCCTGTTCTAGACGGGGTTTTTTATAGCATAGCCTACTCTTTTCATCATCTTTCAAAAACATTAAAATCAAGCAAGAACATTCCCTCAAATGCTTGTAACACTGATCCAAAACTTTTACAAAATAAAATATGTTTATTGCATATATATAATAATATATGGTCATATCAAGTATCGTGAGTATTGTGACAATGCACAGATGTCATCATAAATAAATAAACAAAGTATTTAAGTATTTCAGATGCTGGAAAAGTCACCATAGGTCCATGCTGTGGTACCCAGGGTTATAAGGCAATAAAGAAGTATCTGTAGGGAGTATTAGTATTTGAGGATCATATACTGCCCTTGCCTTTTTTTAAATTTAGTATTTTTTGTTCTCCAATTACTTCTGATTTTGAAATGACCTTATCGTGAAGCTAATGTTGCAAATAAAGAAACAAAGAACTATACTTTACAAACCTAATATTGTGAACTAGCAGCTCTATATTGCAAAGAGACATGCTATTTCCCTTTGGCAATAAAACAAACATATTTGCGTGTTGGCAATCTGCTGTTGAATGTGTTCAGCTCATGCTCATTGTGTCTGGTTATCCTGGCATACTTGGGTGCTGAAGTGGAATGAACCTTTGTTATTCCGGCCTAGCCAATCAAAATGATCGAGGACAGGAAGTCGAAAGAAGATTGGGTATTGGAGCTACTAATGGAGCATGGGGATGTTGTTTAGTTCAGTTTTTAAAAAAGCCCCCCTTTAAAAAATTAAAATAATTATATTTTTGGATATAGTCTGTTTTTTATTTTTTCCTGTGCCATGACCATGTATGTGGAATGGCATCTTTAGGCTACCAAATACATAAATTATGTTTAATCTAATTTTTCATAACTTTCTACACTCCTAACTCAACTACCATTGCTACGTTTTTCATGCCATCCTTATTCTGGCTTTACTATCTACATACCTTGTGAATCACTGATATGGAACAATTTTTGCGTGAACTTATCCTAAATTTCCACCTTTCATAGTAGCACCTGCAATGTTCTAAGTTGTCAAGCCCTGATCAAGATGACATGCACTTTTTCTTCTTTAAATAACTTTGAATCACAAAACTAAATCCACCCCATATTAGATTGTAAATCTTTTCACCAACTTTGTATTGTGCATCTGTATAAGAATTAGGACTGCAGCCATTTCCTAACTAGGAAATATCTTCATTAAAATATGCCAACCCATGAAGCAACTGTGGTCTATAATGTATATCCTCATTACTCGGCATGTTTGCTAAATATGGAATCTGGTAGCTATGTGTCAACTTCATTAAACTCTTTTATGGTAATTTCCCTCTTTGGTCCCTTTGAATAATACACCCACAGGTTTCCTTTGTAGCTTTTTAAAAGAACATTTAATTTACAATGAATTCATTACTTACATGAAGAGGATCCATATGCCTTAAGGGCTGAGAATGTATTACTAAAGCCTATCTGGTTTAGCTAAACCCCACTTCACGCCATCACAAAATTACATTTCACTTGAAGCTCCTTTGTGCCACTCATACATGTCCTAAGGCTGGCCAGCCTAACCATGCAGATATCAGAGACCACCTCATGGAGCAGCCTTTTCTATGTTTTTGATTCAAAGGCATACACAATGTTAAACTTATGTTAGCATTTCACAGGTCATTTTCTTTAAATAAATAATCATGCTTACATACAACGTGTCCTACAGTATGGAATAAAAATTCATTGTACTACAGTATGTTAGTTACAAATATGCATATTTATATTGGCATGTATGGTTGTAAAAATAGAACGCAATATACATTTGTGAATTAAATAACTAATATATATAGGTTTAAATATATAAGTTTGATTGAGTAGATAATAAATATGGATTCATATATTTAATAAAATATTTTAGCAAATGTTTAAATGCATTAACTATATAATTAGTGAAAGCAGGTTTTACCAGCAATAACCTTGCCACAAGATCTGTCCTGTGATCATATGCTGCTTTCTTGTGTCCATTTCTCAGGTGTAAAAATCATTGCAATGTAGATTAGGTTACCAGGCAGATCTATGCTAGTTTTAATTTTTTTATTTATAGAATCTAGAGAATAAATAAAAATAAAAATGTTCTTTATTAGCAATAACTCTAACCAGCCATACCCGTTTTTATATTTGTTTTTCCTAAATCAGATCTCGACTGATCTCTCATATACAATGTCATATTACAACACCAATGTAGTGTATCCTCTAGTCCTCCAAACACAAGCTTGCCATTATCCAAGTTTGTGGTTCCCCACAGGATCCAATCATTAACCGCAATCATTTTTTGAGTGTCCCTTGAAAAAACATGGCTAATGACCCATAAGGAAATATCACAAGGTTAAAAAATATATCACATGCACTGGCTTACACATATACATATTTTTAGCCAAAAATTAATATGATGTACATATAATGGTGTGGTAAGTGGATTCATAACTTGATGCCACCAGTGACCTCTTGGGTGCCTCTTGGTCTTTGGGTGAGGATCGAGGACATCCTAATCCTTAACTTGTTGCTAAATTGCACATTAGGAAGTGTTTCAATAGGCTTAGTTGTGTCACATAGATGTCACACTGAAGACATGGCTACATATTTATAATATAGAAAAAAATAAATTAGCTAGTATCATTGTAGGTACACTTCAGGCTTGAGAAACACATGCATAGTTTACCATGGGTTGTATAATGTTTGGAGGAATGAAATGCTCTTTTTCTTATACTGGCTGTAAATAGAATAAAACAATGAATTATAGACTATATTTAAAAGCTACACACACTTACCTTTTTCGTTACTTATCTTTTACATTAAGTTACACCTAGGGATAAGCGAGAATGCCTTTGGCATTCTTGCGAAAATTTCCTTGAACTTCAGATGGGTCCGCAAATTTCAGCAAACCTATTTCGCGGACCCATTGAAAGTTCCAGGAAATCATTACAGGAGGATTCCCAAGGCTGCATTCATTCATGCAGCCCTGGGAATCCTCCTGTGTATGATCCCCGGGCACTGGAGGTTAAATGGGGACAAGTCTCCCCATTCAAAATCTCCAGTGCTCTCTGATTGGCAGAGGAAAGGGAAATCCTTTCCTTTTGCTTTCCTCAGCCAATCATGGAGCACTAGAGGTTTTCAATAGGGGAGACATGTCTCCTCTTAACCTCTAGTGCCGGTGATCGCACACTGAGCTGATCAATAAATAAGGACGTGGCAGCATTCATTGATCAGCACAGCCCGTGGGACTTTATTTTTTTTTAGAAATTTTTATTTTTTAAAGAAAATTTGATCTCGATCGGCGAATTTACACTGGTCTTTCCTGCTTACAATTTTGGTAAACGAATAAACGGCCAAATTTGCAGCGAGATCTTGTTTAAAAGTCTCGCTTGCTCGTCCCTAGTTACACCATCAGTGGTATTTGTTAGATTTAGAAAAATAGGAATATTATTCTGGAGCTAATAACCAAATTTGAAAAAACTCTCATAAGCCCCACTAGTGCTGTCTTCTTTAAATAAATCTATAGGTTCACAGAGGTCAGATGAAGATGGGACCCAATTGACCCCACCATGTTCAACCATTGTTTTTAAGCTTTTGGAACCTGATAATCATAGCAGAAGAGAACATGTATCATGGAGGGAATTGGTTAGTGCAAGGTGGCAAAATTGTCGTTATCATCTGTTTTCAAGTGTGAACTGCTCAATTTGATGTTTGTATTACATTATTTAATGAAGAGGAAGGAAATATATCAATTTCAATCCACCAAGAGGAATGACTAAGAACCAAAAAGATAAGTACCATTTCTTTAAATACAATCAGTAGGAAATTATTAAATACCTTGGGTGTATAACCACTTTTAGTATCTAACAAGCTGAAAAAGTTGTAAAGCTTGGTCAAGTTCTTAAATCTTCATTTCTCTACTAGTATAAGCCATGACAGATATCTTCCTTGAACTGAACTGATTGAATGTGATTTACAATCCTTAAACTTCTGTTATCTCACAAAATTTTAATGATATTCAATGCTGATGACATGATGTTGCTTAAAGTTAAATAGTCAAACAGACTTTAATCCTTTTATTTTCATATTCATATATTCTTCTTTACTTTTCAGTACACTGTTACTGATCAACCATTGGTATGACCTATGAACACCCCCCTTTGAATATTTTCTATACTTGGATGAATATCAAAAGTTTTTGGGTAGAACTGATATTGTTGTTTCCCACTATATTCCGCTGTGTTGGGCAAACTGTGGCATGCATCACCCCAAGAAGGTAACCTACACAGCCTAAAACAGCAAAAGAGACAACTCAGTGATTGGAGGAGAGACCTTGTTTTTTTTTTTTATTAAAATTACATTAATTTCTACAGCGCACTGTCTTAGGGTACCATCTGTCATATTTACTTTAGCCACAGCTCACAGTACATTAGCTTGGTGATCAGTGGAAAGAATGTCACCCTTACAGACAGCCAAAAAGAACCTTGGTGTTGGTTAAACCGACCCCAAAAAGCCCAAATTGCTCAAGGAACTCTTGGGAACCTCTGGAGGAACCCTGTGGCATGATGAAACCCAGGTTGAGAAACACTGTAGCAGAAAATATGTCATGTTTTTAAAAGCACATGGCTTGTAACTATATTACTATATTATATGTTTAAGGCCCCTTTTTAAAGCATAATATATCACTGTGAGATGATTAGTAAGTCAGTTGTTAATTCATACATGTTTTAATTCAACTAAACATGGTGAAGCTAGTTTATCAGTTCAGACCTGCTTGGAAAAATTCAGGCTAAACAAAAAATATGAGTAGCCTGAATCAGCAGAACACAAAATTGATTATTACTAGGATATATTTATGGGGATATATATGTTGTGTAAACAATTGTGAATCTAAAGCGTAACTAAACTAAATATAAAAAAAAAATTACACTTACTCTCTTATCGTCTGATCCCGTCGGAGATGTTTCCAATTGGGTTCTGTGCCATCCAAGCCAGGTGCCGCCATCTTTGTCCATCTTTTTCCACCTTCTGGCTATGTCACCTGAACTCACACTGCGCAGGGACGAGATCAGATGACATTGCCTACTGTAAAGGGGGGGAAAAGTTCCAATATCAGACAGCTCATGTTGCTGGCAAGAGGCCTTCTACTGTGAAGAAAAACCAGAGAAGTAGGGTGATGAGCTCATCAGTCTACTGCTTTTCCTTTACTGTTTACTAACTCCTTTAGAGTTAAAGAAAAGACATTTAGGTTTCATGTAACTGCAGCAAAGAAAAATCAGGTTTTCTGCCCTTCCAGACAGGGTTGTGATGTGCAAGTAATTTTCAGGAGTAAATAGGACAACGAAAGCACAAATATATTAGTAATCCTGTATGATAGTTCTGAGTATATAACTTACTGAGAACTGAAGCAAGGACCAGGATGACGGTCTAAAAAGTCATCCAGAGGCAGCTCCCTTATTTATATATTGACAAGTTCTTTTTAGGTTATAAATGTCACCTATTTAACATACCAATTAATAGAATTTGTTCCGTTATCACACTTCCACCATAAAAATGACTTACAAGTAACTGGATTTTAATGAACATCTGCACAGCTACAAGACTGAGGGTGCAAAATGCATGGAAAAATAGAGTGAGTCAGACTAAAGCCCGGCTTACATGGTAATACCGTATAGAAAGAAAAGTGCTGATAGCGACCAATCAGAATCATGCTTTATAGATCTGTATTGAGCAAAGACATTTTTATTGTTGCCAATGTTCTAGGTCAGTGCTTCTCAACTAGGGTTCCTCCAGAGGGTACTGGGGGTTCCTTGAGCAATGAGCAGTTTGTGCCTCCAAGGTCAGTTTATTTGACACCAGTGAACTTTTTGGCTGTTTGGATGATTCCTCCTAATGACCAGCAATATAAAAAGCATTTATACCACTGACCACCACACCATATACCGTGAGCGGTGGATATAGTTATTATATCAGGGATTCCCTAAAGATGTGACAGTTATTTCAAGGGTTCCTCCATGTAAAAAAGGTCCAGAAACACTGTTCTAGGTGGACATATTGTACTTTGTACCGTTTACTTACCCTCCCCTAGCGGTAATCCCAAGTGTGACTCGGGGTGGCTTTTACTTGCAAAAAGAGGTAATCCCGAGTCACACTCGGGGTAACTTTAGGAGCCCCCCTTACCTTTACCCCATGCTCCAGCGGCGATCCGATGGTCCTGGTGTGATGCCCGGGCGCCGGTCCGTCGGGGGGTGTGGCCACGCGGGAAATTTAAAAGCAGATTACTGAGTAATCTGCTTTTAAATACCACCGGGGTCCCGGCCACGCTGCTGCCCGCATCTCCAGAGAGATGCAAAGCACAGTGCAAGACTTCTGCATTGTGCTTCACATCTCACTGCAGATGCCAGCAGCAATAGCAAATTCCGGGGGTGGTCACCACCTTTGCTATTGCTGCTGGCATCTGCAGTGAGATGTGAAGCAGCAGCAGCTCCAGCGTCTGTGTGAGCAGGCGGGACATCCCCACTCACATCACCTGGGCGGATGAGTCATCTTCCGGGTGATGTGATTGGTGATGTATGGGGGTGTGTCTGGGAGGGAAATTTCGAAGCATATTACAATGTAATCTGCTTTTAAATGGTTTTTACAGTACAAAAACACCACACAACATGAAATAAAAATAAAAGTACATTTTTATTTTTATATTTTATTTTAAGATTACATTGTTGTCTATTATTTCATTTCTATTTAAAATTATTATTTATAATTAGGATCACTTTTTGCATCAAAAAACTGACAGAATTAGAACGCTAGGGGGGTTAATAAGCTCAAAAGACACAATATGACCACACTTAAAAAGCTAAGCTTTGGGGACTTTTTTTTTTCAGTAAATGATGAGTAGCTGATTTCCTAATTGTCCAATTTCAAAAGATCATTGATGCCCTTGCACATTATAGGGAAAAGTAGAATCAATTTCACCGTATTCATTAACTAAATAATAATTCTTTTTGCTCCACTCATTTTTAAGAAAACAAACTTTCTGTTCAGTTTAGATCCTTTCCAAAAACAGAAGAATGATTTGCAAACGTTAATCAACATAATACAGGTGGTCCCCAGGTTAAGGACATCTGACATACGGACAACTTAACAAGTTAATAACAAGTTAATAAGTTAATGAATGTCTAGGCTCCATAAATTTTTTTTTTTTTTTTTGCTTTGTTTGTGATTTACTCACAGTGGGGACTTTATACAGTAACTGACACCATGCTACCTAATAATATATTGATACAAACATCTGTCCTATTTGCATTTATTAAAATAATGTACCTGTTCCAACTTACATATAAATTCAACTTAGGAACAAACCTACAGTCCCTATCTCGTTTGTAACCCGGGGACTACCTGTACTAAGATTTTTTATTTTTCTAAAATAGGTTACACAAAGTGATGTGTAATATAACAATAATAATATTTAGCTTTTTCCAATACCATTAAACCATAAACTTTTTTGAACCAAAGTTGCAAATCTAGATTTTTGCCAATAGCGCCATCTAGCAAGAAAGATTCAGCACTTTGAATAAACTGTAATCCTAGTCTAATGATAAGCATACCATCAATGGATTTTACTCCTTTTACACTTTACAAAGTAGGGACTTTTCTATGTTGCTGTATGAATAAGTAAAAAGCAATTTAAAAATTAAAAAAACGCTATGTCAGTTTTATTTTGAAACTTGTAAAGCAACATGCTTCATCTTTACCTAGCCAAACCACCCAAATGGAAAATCAACCACATGACTTGTTGCCATGACAACTAGCTTACCTTTGCAGTATTTTTTTAATTAATCCTATATATTTATGCATGTACACTTTAGTGACTTTCCATTGATTTTTATTCCTTTGCGTAAACATTTCTTTCCTTGAAGATTTCACATATCTATGCAAAGATACAGTATTCCTAACTCAAGCATTATTTTCTTTTATATAAAAATATCACACTTAATCTTGCAAGTTTTCAGAAATGTGACTAGCATAAAAATCAAATGTTTCTAGTAGAAGGGTGTCATATTCTATGCCTGGCTGTTCTCCAAAAGCATTATCCTCTCATAAAATTATCAGGATCTTTTTTGGCAATGATCGTCAGCAGCAGTTATTCCAAATTAATGTTATTAAGCTGCATAGAGAACTGCCTGGAAAATCTATGTTTTGACTACAGAGTACTGGTTTCCAGCGAGACAGTGTGCAACATAGTTGGTACATACATCCAACATTTTTTTTTCTGAGTTAGTTTACATATCCCTATGTGTAGTATTCTTTGGCTCATATAAGGAATTAAAGCATATTCTGGAATCACACTAAATATCTCCAAATATGTTTGCTTTTTCTTTTTTCCATTTGGCTCTGTACCATAGTGCCACATCATCACACTCTTGTTTGTGAGAAAATATGTTTGATATTGGAATGCAATAAAGTTAAAGGTACACTTCTATCTAGAATTAAAATAAAAATGCATACAGCAATGGCACTATAGATTCCCACCACTGTTTATATCCATGTATATGGCAGTCTAGTGTTGCAATATGGTAACACATGATTATATCTGGAACCTGCACATTTGCCAGGTATGCTTGTCTACACATAAGATGGGATTCTTGATGCATCTTTTGCAAGAAAAAGACACACAGGGAAAGAAAAATGTTGCACAAGGCTTAAACCCACACCTCTATGTAATATTCTATTTAAAAATTTTAAACACGTGGTTTAAAATCACTTTAGCAGATCTGACCCAATAAATAACTTAGGGGTTTCACTAACAAAAGACATTAAGGACTAAGCTGCAGACTTCTTATATTCTATAGTGTAGAGTGTAAAGCACCATCAACGTCAGATGATTATCACTGGAAACAATCTTACGTAATTGTTTGCAGTAACAGATGAACGAATGATCACTGTACACACAGAGACATTCTGTTTTATGGAGTGGGGAGGGAAAGGGAGCTGCATCCCTTGGTGCTCTTCTTCTTAACAAATGAGGACCTCTGTGCACATTTTTCAGCCAAGACAAGCACAACCCAACAATCATTTGACGTGTATGAATCTTCACAGGGTCAACATATTTTCCTTAACCCCTATTCTGCACAATGACATTGGTGGCTTGCATGTTTTGTGTTCTCTGGATAAAATTCCAGAAATATTCAGCTCTAACACTGCAATGGAAACACATTACTAGATTTGTTTGTACTTTACTAGTGACACACACATGCCAACTGCTTGTGGCTGGGCTAAACAATAATTGTTTGCTGGTAGGCATGGTTTGTGGCCACATACGTTTTTCTAGAGCTACAACATAGTTGTCTCCTGATTTTTTTCAAGCAAAAGAAAGGTAAGCCCGGAGCCGACAAACAGAAAACAACATAGGCGCAGTGGCTACATGACTTAGTGCTAAAGGAAGACAGTCAGGAAGGGTTGTAGGAAGGAAGAGAGGGGTGGAGAATAATAGTGGAGTGATTTTTAGGGGTTGAGTTTTGTCAGAAAGGTTTAGGAGGGCCTGGGCAAAAAGGGGAGGGCAGTGGTAGATGCCCTCTTTGTAGTGAGTTTATGTAAGAGAGTTTAGTAGGTTTTGTGTGGTTGGGGGCCTGGGAAGGCAGGGTGATGATGGAAGGTGGGTAGGGACTTATAAGTGGGATGGGGTCCATGGTGAATGTAGAATTTAGGTGTTACAACTGGTAGACAATGAAAAGTCAGTGGATGGTGGATATCGGAGCCTGAAGGTCAAGGTTGGCACCTGGGGCCCAAAAATATCAATCTGTTGGACTAATGTGGTGTGGTATTTTGTTAGGGGGTGCCTGCCCGGATCTGAAACCTGTGTGTTTTTTGAGTTTTGGAAAAAAGTGAGTTTAAGTTGTTGGAAACTTGTTTGTTTTAACTAGGATTATATATATAATATATTTTATATTACACTTTTTTTAATAAATCGGCTGTCCCCCTGCCAATTTGTTCCAAATCAGAGTTATGTGTTTCTTTAGAGCTTCCCGAGGAAAGGGGGTGGCTGGGGAGTTTAGTCAGTGGCTGGAGAGGTATCACAAGAAATGGGGACATAGGAGCTACGCGGGTCATGCCCTAAATACACACCAGAAGCAAGTACTACAGTTGAAGGTGTTTGTGCGTACAAACATAATTGCCAATAATCTCCAGGGAAGACAGAGTAGCTGTTATCATGAAAATTGTCCCAGTAGACTGTATATATATTATATGAATATAAAAAAAATTAATTTTATGTAAACATGTATCATTCCCAAGGGGAGCAAGTAAAAGAAAGCTAAAATAAAACGTGTGTTTTTGTCTAGTGTTAATTAACACCAATAAGATAGTTGAAAGGGATGAAATATTAAAATTATGGAATAAAAAAAAAATCAAGATTTGAAAAAATCTTGATTTTTTGACCAAACAAACCCCAAATAGTATTTTTTAAATATATTACTGGCAAGAAAATAGGGTCTAACCATGTGGAGTAGGTGAATGAGAAAACACAGTTGGAGAAAGAGATAGCAAACTTAATAAATATTTTCTCTATATATGAATATATATGAATCTCTATATAGGAATATACTACCTATACCATTAGAGACAAATTTTCATATGCATCATAAAAGGTTACATAAAATACATGTAAATACAGTAACTGAAGCAGATTTTAAACTAAAATAACTATGGCCAATTATTTCTTATCATTTTAATCTTTTTTTTAGCAATTCTGGGTTGCATTTTCAAAAAGAATGAAGATCCTAATCTAGCAACCGTTTATTTTAGCTAATTGACAGGTTGGTAAAAAAAACTTTATGCACACAGTTGCGATAGCTTTTAACTGGTCTACTGGTGATTGTTTGTTAACTAATAACTAGAAATATATGTGCATCACTTTTTGATAGATATTGGCAAATGCTGATTTTCCTACATTACTGTGTGATGTATAGATTCCACATCTATGTCCATGTTATTTATGATGTTTTTGTATTTTATGCCTATTGATACTGTGCTCCCCCAAAAAGTTGTAAAATCTATATATATTTTTATGGATACTAAAAAAATCACATTTGCCACCATTTTGAGCTTACTTTGGACTAGTGGTACATGGTGCATATGCATGACAGTCTTTAAAGTGTGTATACAGTATATACTGTATATATGTTTCTGCCTGCCTTCCACATATTTTCTGTTTAACACATTTCTACCCCAACCATTCAAAATCATTTCACACCTCCAGTCATGTAAATCAAAGGACTAACACTCAAACTTTCTGACACCAAGTATGGGATTATGCAACAAACTTTCATACCTCCTATCCTATTCTCAATCTGTATCTGTCTTTTCACTTTCCATGATGATTTTATTAAGGGGTCTGTTCTACCTTTGGGTTTATAAATAGTAATCATTGGAGCTAAAGAAAAGACTTGGACATGCTACAAAGTGTCCTCAATTTTACAAAAACTAGTCCAGTTGATTAGTTTTACTTTTTATGTCCGGGTTGATAAGGTAGTTATTGATGAAGTGGAAAATCATCTCATGTAAGAAAACGCAAAAGAAACACCAAAGTAAAATACCAAAACCTGAAAGTTTTATGCAAAGTTAACTAAAAGAAAACAAAACACAGGGTATGCAAATAAATTACTGAAAAAATAAAATTACTTAATTAAACTATATACAAAAGTACAACAGAATCAAGACACACTGAAACTAAAACCCAGTACTGTCCAAGATTTTTTTTCAAATAAAAACTACCACTGTGTCTGCCTATATGCAACTCCAAACTCCTATTTCTTACAAATGTATCCTGATCTGAACCAACCTGACTTGAACCATAATATTAAAACTCTAAACTCTCAATGCCCTACAGTCTTCTGCCATAGATCAAACTCACAGGAAGTGGCCCATTTCTACATAAAAATGCAATAAATAAAATAAATAAATAAAAACATACAGAAATGAAAAGTGCATTTTCAGAAAAGTGTTCACTTTGAAGAAAACAAAAATATTTAGCAAATTTTGCGTGCTAACCCTATTAACATTGTGCAGTTTGGAAGAAGTCCAGCTGCATTACATGACATCTTCTAGTTGGCTACACATCAGTTTAAACCTTAATATTATATATTGCTACTAAATGTATAATATGAATAATTTACAAACAGAATCTCTTTTTTCAAAAAAGGATTGTGGGAGTTGATAGATAGATAGATAGATAGATAGATAGATAGATAGATAGATAGATAGATAGAGTGTATGTGTTGTGTTTGTGTATGTAGTTAGTTAATTGTGTCTTGTTGTGTCTCTGACATTAAAAAACACACAGTTTAGTGTCCTGCTGAAGGCTTATGTAATGCATTGCAGGGGATTTAGCACAGTTTAAGTCCCAGAGAACAAGCACTAAGGGGAAAAATAGCCAGGCAGACTTTGGCTGTGCGGGAATGATGCTTGCTTTTCCAGGCTCTGCTGAAATGTTTATTTATAACTCCCACTGTCTGGCAGAATCCTTGCCAATCAAAACACTTGAAGGATTTTCCAACTGGTTGGGAGCATTCCATTTCAAAAAAGCTTTCTTTTAGGGGGGTCGAGATACTTGATATGAGTTAAGCTGTAAAATTAGTTTCAGAACAGTGGGTCATCTAAACTCAAGTCAGCTTGTAAAATATATATATATTTAATTAACCCTTTGACTGTTTGTAAAGAAAGCAAATAAACCTAATTTAGATTTTACAATGGATTTTTACAGCATGGATAACTTTCTTTCTAAAGACATATAGATATCAAAATAGGTAAATGAAACAGACAACAATATGTTTTCTATTTTTTTTACTGTTCCTAAGTGAGTCTGTAAATATTCAATTTTTTCCTGCTCTGCTAGATAAGGAATAGATCTAATGTTTAAATTGGAATCAGCAGATTGCAGCATGTGTACTGTGTGTACTGATTGTACCTCTGATTTTTTTTTTGAGTGTAAAGGTAAATGATATGCTAGATGCAGTCTTTTGTTAATGGTTTTGTGGGATCTGGATAATCATGCAATTAAAAATATGATTTAAAAGGTTGTGATTATGTTTTGCCATGCATGTGCTCATTGATTGAAAGATTTAAAGAAATGTGCTGATAACTGGCCCTAGCATAAAATGTAAAATCTCTTCCACTATCAATATTTTTTTGCGTTTAAAAGGGAATGAAGAATATATAGTCCTTTCAGTTTGAGACCAACCTAAGCTTAATTAAGAGTTTAACCATAAGTACATTTGGGCAGAGTCTTGCTATTTAAAATTGTCCTGCTGCTAGACAATTTGTCACTGCTGTGACATCTACAGTTTTTGTATTTAAATGCCTGTCTGTATTATTTTTTGTACATTTTGGTCAGTCCTCACAAACATTAAATGGATTTCTTAAAGTTATTTGCTATTTCTTAGCAAATGTTTCCAGTCCTAGAGCAGATCCATTTCAGATTTTGTGGATCACCCAGCTTCACTGCTAAAAGTGTGTCCTCTCCAGTCTTGGAGAGACTTAATAAGTTAGTCCCATTGGCTCTCAAAATTTGCCCTTGACTGTGATAATGACAAATAACTATGGTAGGGACATGAGATTCCGAGCCCCTGTGTGGGACAGTAAGTGATATAATAATATTCAAAAAAAAAAAAAAAAAATATATATATATATATATATATATATATAGTGAACATACATGTTAAAGAGTACAACATACTCTTACGGGAAAACTTAAGGCTACTCCTGGGGGTTGACCTTTCAAACCTGGGTAATACTGTCTCACTAATGACCACCTCACTTTCAAACTTGGAGACATTGGACATTGGAGTGAAGGTCTGTACCTTAAGTGACTAACTGACATCAACTGTTCTCCATCATTCATCAACCACCTAGCAACCCATAGAAATACAGTTAGGTCCATAAATATTTGGACAGAGACAATTTTTTTCTAATTTTGGTTCCCTACATTTCCACAATTAATTTTAAATGAAACAACTCAGATGCAGTTGAACTGCAGACTTTCAGCTTTAATTCAGTGGGTGAACAAAAAAATTGCAAAAAAAATGTGAGCAATTAATGTGAGGCAAAATCTACAGTTTGGTACATCATGAGAAAGAAACAAAGCACTGGTGAACTCAGCAACGCCAAAAGACCTGGACGTCCACAGAAGACAACAGTGGTGGATGATCACAGAATCATTTCCATGGTGAAGAGAAACCCCTTCACAACAGCCAACCAAGTGAACAACACTCTCCAGGAAGTAGGCGTATCGATATCCAAATCTACTATAAAGAGAAGACTGCATGAAAGTATATACAGAGGGTGCACTGCAAGGTGCAAGCCACTCATAGGCCTCAAGAACAGAAAGGCTTATGAAAGGCAAAAAAACATCTAAAAAAGCCAGCACAGTTCTGGAAAAACATTCTTTGGACAGATGAAAAAAACAAGATTAACCTTTACCAGAATGATGGCAAGAAAAAAGTATGGAGAAGGCGTGGAACAGCTCATGATCCAAAGCATACCACATCATCTGTAAAACATGGCGGAGGCAGTGTGATGGCTTGGGCGTGCATGGCTGCCAGTGGCACTAGGACACTAGTGTTTATCCATGATGTGACACAGGACAGAAGCAGCCGAATGAATTCTGAGGTGTTCAGAGACATACTGTCTGCTCAAATCCAGCTAAATGCATTCCCATTGATTGGGAGGCGTTTCATAATACAAATGGACAATGACCTAAAACATACAGCCAAAGCAACCCAGGAGTTTATTAAAGCAAAGAAGTGGAATATTCTTGAATTCTTGAATGAAGTCAGTGACCTGATCTGAACCCAATTAAGTCCCCTTTCATCACCTGTAGTGCCCGGAGATCGTAGTGGAACTGCAGAGGTAATCTGCACTTCAGGTGCATTGTGACGTCACGTGGGAAACTGAACTTCAGACAAGTCCACTTTCATCACCTGTAGTGCCCGGACATTGTAGTGGAACTGCTATGGTCTGTAGCACTAGAGTGAGTACCTCTGCAGTTCCACTACGATCTCTGGGCACAATAGGTAATGAATGAGGACAAGTCCCCATTCATCACCTATAGTGCCTGCAATGACAGGAGGAGATCCCGCAATCACAGAAGGATTCCCACGACTGCACGGCTGGGGGAATCATAATGTCATTGTAGGAAAACCTGTAAAAAAAAAGTTAGTTAAAAAAACACAAACATTCAATAAATTACTTTAAAATTAAATATTAATTTTTTAAAACACATTTTTTACATTTTTTTCCCCCCATTTTTTACCCTTGAATCCTGTGTTTTCAGGTCGGGTCTATCCAAATTCGAACAGCCATATTCGGGTCGAATATAAGGACAACCTGAATTTAAACACCAACACTACTAACTGTATACTGGCAGCCCTTTGATTCACAGACATTTCATTGACCCCCATTAATGTCCACACAGGACCAGAGATAAAATAAATGTTGCAGAGATGGTCTGATTTACATCTATTTCTGTCTTTGTCTTCCTGTGCCTTTAAAGATTGCCTGGTGCACAGAGACACAGTTATATTGAAACAGAACAGGTATCTCACAAACTGTCACCACAAGGTTGAAATAGCATAATTGTTAAAGATGTAATTGTATATATACCAATAACGCTACCCTTCACTGGAAACACCAGAGCACAATAATCTGAATAGGGGTCCATTTGTAAGAGTAATGGTCATGTCTCTTCAAACTTTTGACCGCAAAGAACAGGTCTGGAGTAAATGTGTGTAACATGTACATATACATATAAACATAAATAATTGCACACACAGACACATAGATAGATTTATTTTTATTTGACTTTGTGTGAAAGCTTTGTTAAATATACACTCACTCTCGTCTGTGTCTTGCCTATCTGTTTATCATATCATAGTTGGATTATTTGTTAGAAAATACTATAGGAAATGAAGAGACACAGTTTTGCCAGTGGAAAATCTGAGGTCTGTAATGTTAACACAAGAATCGTAGGTATAAGAGGCTGCCTTCCGGGTATATTCAAAAACAGACTGTCCCAGAAACAGTATGCTTCTTAGAAGTGGGACGCTAGGTAATAAGGCAGACATGTGAGTCAATAAACAGTACTGTAAGGAATTGGCTCACAAATCCATCCAAATTTAAGGGAGCTATTCATTCCATTTTCTAACTTATGTAGTAGTATAAATACGCTCAGGTGAAGGAAAAATTTTGAAAGGGTTTTAAAAATGAAACTGTTGATTAAAAAATGAAAAGTAATATTGGTCAATAAAAATGACACATTCATTTTTATTACTGGATTAGGATCACATTAAACATTATTAACATTATTCTTGCCACATAGTCACTATTGTAAAACTATTTATTTTAGACTTTTTCTGTTTCACAGTTATTACATTCAGATGCTACAGCACAAGAGCATTGGACATTACATTAGGTGTTAGAATTTTTAACTACGAATTACTTGCAAACTAAAGTGGAGTTGTTTTAAGTGCTTTTACCTTTTATACTTTAAAAAAGGTAAACAGTATTTGGTTTCGGTTGACAACAACATTTTTGTTGCCCTAGATTTTTATGAAGTATCTGTATATATTTATATGTGTGTGTTCATATGTACATTTATGTGTCCAATTTTTAGAACTAACCAAGGATGTACCAGTATCAATAAACTCTACAGTTATTCTTTATAGATCCCCTCACCTGAACAAAGAGAAAAGTATACATTTATAATGAATAAGAAATCGACAATAAAGACCTAGACATGGAGGGAGTAAAAGGACCCAGGGGTGACCTGTCAGAATAGTCAAGTATTCCTTTACCTGACAAAATATTTAAAGGTTATTTTAAAATAGTGAATAAGTATGTGTTGTATTCTTAAGTTTTAGATTTACCCTTTCTGGACAGAAGATTTGCAAAACCACTTTGGCAGTACTGAATAGCAGCAAGAAAAGATGGGAGTGCCTAGCTTAAGTGTACAATGCATGGAGGACTAGCCAACCACAAATACAAGTTCAATAGAATCAAATGACAAGAACTGTTCAAGCAAGGAACAATATTTCAAAAGTTTTCACTTTCAGCCAAATACCTTCTACAAATTCTAGTTCGGGTAATACATTTACCTAATATAGGTTTTCAACCATTCTGTTCTAATGAACCAAAACCAACTTTTGCATTACTATAGAGAAGTCAACAAACTGAAATATAATGACAATACTATAGATTACTTACTTTACTTGCATGTTTCCCTTTTTAAACTAAAAGTCGGTGTCTAAATTGTGAATTTTATCCTTTAAAGAACTTATTCTTTCAGTATTTTAGCTACTGTCTCACAAGTTGATGCCCACTAAAACCCAATACTGATGAAACAGGAATGAAAAGTAATATATTCCAGGAACACTGCAGATAAATAGCTGGCTGATTTTTATACATTACATTTTATATCACTAAAAGTGTACCCCAGGTATATGTTACAATTATATCTTTATACTTTTAGTGGTATAAATCTAATTTACTTTATCTGACAGTTTCTTGCAGTAGTGTGTTAATTATCAATGGCATTTGATTTTTATTTTTATAAGACCATATATGTTGTAGATTTAAATGTTGTCATAAAGCCAACAGCAAGACTTTTTATGGAGTCCTTAAATGCATCTTTTTCAGTTTATTTCTCTCCTTTAAGCCAAAAGACATATGCAATTATTTAGAAATGTCTGACCTTGAACATTTTCCAGCACATCAATGTATCTGTGTTACCATGTACTTTCCTGAGCCTTATGTGATTTTCTTCCCACTTGTTTGAAGTTCACTTGAGGAAGTCTTGGCATTCACAAGATTTAGTTCTGATTTTTAGAGCCCAGAGTTAAATCAACAAAGTTTAATCTAAAATTCAATATATTTCATCATAATGCTATATTTTTCAGGGTGTTTTGTGGGTTTTACCATAACAAGGCTTTCAGGGGCATTGTATCAGCCAACTTTATCATTGGAAAACAAGAACATTAGCACTATTTATTATATATTGTTTCTATTATACAGAAAGAGATTATAAAAATAGATTAAAAGAGCAATTACCCAGATCTGTCTAGCAATCTAAGATTTCTGCCATGATCTGCATCATAGATTAAAAGCATGTGGTTGTTTTTTTTTTTTTTTTAATATTAAAAGTAGAATAATAAAATATCCTTCTAAGAGTAAAGTGATAGTAACCGGGTACCCAAAGTGATTTTGGGTACCCAAAACCGTAAAGTTCAGTACGGACCCGAACTTTACAGTTCGTGTTCGCTCAACACTACTCCTAAACTATCTATCTATCTATCTATCTATCTATCTATCTATCTATCTATCTATCTATCTATCTATAGATTTACAGTCTATGTTACTTTTAAATGGGAAACTGAACAATGTATTAGTTGCTAAGTAAAATTACACAAAATAAATAATCAAAAGGTTTTGCATTTCTTATCTTTGTATTTACCTTACCAATTCTGGAAAAAATTTCCATATAAACCTGTATTTCTTGTACATATGCAACATGGATCATGTCATCAGTCTTGCTTTAGAAGAAGAATATCAAGCAAGAGAGAAGGAGCCTTTGGAGCTTTCCAATAAGCAGGGTGTATGAACTTTTAAGGCCCCATTTAAAAAAAATGTCTGATTCAGTAAGGGGGCATTTTCATAGATTTAAATGTTTTTATTTGCCTGTCTCTTACGGGATAAGCTACAATTATAGGCTATCATAAGGGACAGTTTTAAACCCCAAACCCATCACCACACTCCAGTCCCCAAATCTCTTCCTTTGGTACTCATGTGACTTTCTGAATGCTTCTTTTAGTCTAGGTTGCATAATTACACACTTCCTGCTGATGTGTCCATGGCATTTGGTGTCAAGTCAGAGACACTGCAAGATACCTACTACTACCTTGTACAATGGCCCTGTTTGACTTTGTTTAACTTTGCAACTAAAGTCTAATATGTGCCTTTTCTCACTAATGAGCCTTAGTTATCAGTAAATATATCCTCATTGGACAAGGAAATGACTGTAGGTGGAGCTCAGACCCAATAAAAACCCAAACAAACATAACCAGAAGAAGCCATTGGAACTTTTGGGGGCTAATAAAAGAAAAAGCATGTTATGTGTCTGCTGGTAATTATGATGTACAGGAGTGAATATAACACATTTACATTAAACATTACATTAAACATTGTAAATACAAAAAAGGAAATGCATTTGACGGAAGATTCATTTATTCATTTCCTTAAAGATATATGCATTACTTTGAATAAAGTGAAAGACACATGCTAATTTAACGTTCAGTAATATCACTGTCCCTTAATTATCAACAAGCATTTTAGAGTTTCTGATTGATCCATAATATCAATTTTGAATAAAATACAGGCAGGATAAAAAAGAAACTAAAATGTATTTTTTTTTCTCAATTTTCCATATTCTAGATTGCTATAATATTCATACGCATTTACTTGATAAAATAATAACTAAAATCCCCACAGCAATAGACATTGCTGCTCATCACCTGTTAATGATGTATGGTCTGTCTTTCAAAAAGGAATATTCACAACCTTTACTTGGCTATTGGGGACTTCACTACATAAATGATGTATTACTAGAATGTCAAAGTTAAATAGAATTAGAAAGAGGAGTATTTTTATGCTGCTGATGAAATAGTATTGTGGCTTGATAACACTCAATGCACCGTCATGTATTTATCAAGCACAGACAAAATGCATAGATATATAAAAAATCTATTGTTTTCAAAAAATACTTTTTACACTAGAGCATTGTGAGCCAGTGTGTTAGATAAAAAAAACCTGCATTCTTCATTTCAGAATATATAGAGCTGTAATTTGCCATTTTTTTCAAAATTGCATGTGGTAAAAAATGGATAATGATGTGAGTGAACCTTAAGGGCCCATTCATTTTATACAATATAATGCTTTAGGGTACAGAATAAGGTTAGCCAATTAAAATAGAACTGGCTGCCAGTGCAGTTTAAAAGAAAAAATTGCTTCATGTGCATGTAATGCACTGCAGTACAAGTGCATTTAAAATTAATAGCACAGTGGTTTACATGCAATATCATTTGCGATAATAGCCAATACAATCATTTACTATATAACATTATAATACAGGCCTTCAGTACTTAAACCCTGCCAAGGAACCAGATGGGCAAAGCATTTAGAAAAGTTTTCACTGCAAAAATTCTATTTTTATGAAAAGAATTTTTCAAAAATAAGGCCAAATTTTGCCTTTGAATGTAACTTCCAAACTAACTTGATTTGAACATTTTCAACAAATGTTTGTGGGTCAGGGGGGTCTGTAGTCATAAAATAATGTAGTTTTCCCATAAATCAAAGTTAAAATATGGTCAGGAAATTATGCAAAGACAGATTATTAAAAAAAAATAAAAAAAAATAAAAGTAAAATATTCCAGGAAAACTGCAGATAAATAGCTGGCTGATTTTTATACATCACTTTTTATATCACTAAAATTTACTAAATAGCCAATACAACCATTTACTATAAAACATTATAAAATAGGCCTTTAGTGCCTAATCCCTGCCAAGGAACCAGATGGGCAAATAATTTGGAAAAGTTTTCACTGCAAAAATGCCATTTTTATGAGAAGAATTTTTCAAAAATAAGGCCAAATTTTGCCTTTAAGTGTAACTTTCAAACTAACTTGATTTGAACATTTTCAACAAATTTCTGTGGGTCGGGGGGGGGGGGGGGGTCTGTAGTAATAAAAGAATGTAGATTTTCCATAAATTAAAGTTACAATATGGTAAGAAAATTATGCAAAGCCAGATTAATAAAATTAGCAACAAATTTGGTTGGTCTCCTTTGGTCATATGATTCATGAATTGTTATTACAGATCCCCGTAGGACAAGGGGGATCTTTGTTCTCATTAGCTCTCCTTACCTTGAATTCTTGTCCAGCTAGAACTTTTCTTGAAACTTCTTGTCACTGAATTACTTCCAGGTGCACCATGTGACTCCATGAAAACAATCTCCCTGCCCCAAAGGATTGGAACTTTGCACAGACACAATCTGCTAATTGGAGGCATCATCCGAAGTACCTGGACTGTAGAACTGACACTGGAGACAGTAACTGGTACCTACCTCTCACTGGATAATTTTCACTATATGTAGACGTAACGCACAACAGGATTAGTACCCTCTCTGCTCTTCAGACTGCAGTGTGTATTTCTCTAATTTTTGATCTGACTTAATTCTGACCATCCTTGTTACTGTGTCTTGGCTCTCTGGATTCCAATATTGGTTTCGTCCTGAGCATTTGTCCTGATCTTGCCCTGTTTTGACAAAGTTACTGCCTTACAATCCTGTATTATACATTGGTCCTGCTACTGTTAACTTTCACCTGCTAGGCTGTACCCTGGGCATCACCTCCCATAGTCCATAACCCTATTAAGGGTGCACTGGTAAAGCTAAAGGTTAATGTCAAAGACCCTGCACCTCCATCATTTTCCAGCCAAGCAGACTGGTGACACAGGGAGTCCAGCATCTCATTAGTTAGTATCATGACAAATATATTTTTAAATGCAAATAGTGCATGATTCTGAATATATCTTGTAGTCGATACTTGACAGCTATAAAAGGAGAGGCTAGACTGAACAGAGGAATGCGTTCATTATTCTGCTGCTTCTCCTTCTCTGTCTATTCCAATGAGCACAAAGGAGACCGGTGTGAATTGGTTTGCTATAGCAGAGAAAATTCAGGACATCAGCCTCGACTTTAAAGAATAATATTGATGTTCTTCTCCACTTTAGTGTAAGTTCTGATTTTAAAAACAAATGGGATAATGTAAAACCAACTTTGTTTAGCTAAACTGTATATAAGAATGTGTTCTTTATTTAGCTCCATTATACATAAGGTTTTATTGTCTTTAAGTGGCTAAGAGTGACTTGATTTAAAAGTTCACCTAAGGACTGGGTTGTGCAATTGAATGTTGAACAATCTCTGAAACTGAATTTGAGGTTGTTGTGGTAAGGTGGCAACCCTCTTTCCTAATTAGACAGGACATTTAGCTTCGCAGAGAACTGAGATTTCTAAATTATGTGAAGAAAGCAGATTACAAACTATCTCTGTGGCTCGATGAAAACATTAATTGTATAAAATGGTAAGGGTGAGGGAATTCTGAATGAAAAGACTGTGTGTTTGATGTATAGTTCATTACAGCTGAGGGAATAAGTATTTAAGATAAATATTGAATAAAGCTAAACATAAAGGATCGCTCTATTTATTTCACCCAAAAACATGTATGATAGAATTTGTTCCAATCATTTTTATTTTATTTCTAACCAAACGTGCTTATTTGATAGTTAAACTTTCAAACTCTTAGCATCGTCAGATAAATTAGTTACAGCTACTTTGCAAAGGATACTCAATCCTGTAGAAAGAATTGAATTGGATTGAATAATACAAGTCAACTCAGGTCCCCCCTCATGTGAGTGAAACTTTTTTGGCAAAGTGAACACATTTTGTTCTGCACCTCTATTAGTACATTAGCCACATTGCATATATGATGGATATAGAGGGTATTCTAGAAGCCTCCAGCTCTCAAAGCCTGGTGCTTGACATGCGGTGGGGAAAAAAAGTTGGGTGCTAGTCCCTTTAGTATTTTAGGGCTTTATAAGTGTAATAATGTAGAAGAGAGGGCTTGGAGGTGCAGAATACCTAGCAATAATGGCACACATTGGAATTTTCCAAACTGCAGTATCTGGCCCATTAAAAGCAGACTAAACTAGTGTCACACATGCAAAGAAACCTCCCAATCCATCTTAGATCATTTCAGGCCTCTTCATAATACTGTACTAGAACACACTTGCCGCATCACAGAGATGATTTTTTTTTGTAACCTACAACAGACATATTCTATCCCAGAAGTCTCAATTCATTAGAGTCTCGATTCCAAGGACCATGGGTTCTTTATTACAATATCCAGGCACATAATCCACCAAGCTCTCCCCATACTCCCAGTGGTCCATTTAATGTGTAGCACATAGCACAGACTCCATCACATTTTCACAGCAATGGCAGGGCAGGACAGACCAAATGACTCCTTCCACAAGGTCACCCCAAATACTTACCTATCCTATACCTATCAGCTCACATTATAGAGTAAAACTAGTGAGTGCCTGCAATTGACCAATACTAATAAACCCAGAAACTACCCTTCGTAGTCTGTCTGCCAAAACAACTGCAGGTGGGGTAGCTTAAAGCAAATCAATCCCAAAACACAGGGAAACCTTTTGGAGAGAGAGAAGGGTAAATAATGTTATAATATAGCCTTACTAATAAGTTTGGTAAATTATATTTTTTAGTTCTAGACATATTAAATTGAACATATATACAAAACCACTTTACATTTTCTTTTACAAGCCAGCTCAAAGAATAGCTAAAGTAAGCAAAACAATGTGTTGCTATTTAGGCATAAATTAATTTAAGGTTCAATGTTATGCTTCTCTGTGATTGCTGTAAAGGCTCTTGCAATGAGCTTCATGCTTATAGCATAACATTAGGAATAGCAACTGGTACCAGAGGTCACAATTAAGTCCAGGATTATACCACTTTCTGTTCAGCTTTTTCTCAATGGATACAATATAATCAACAAATGTGTCAGCTGCAAAAGAGATTTGTGGATATACATTTGTAATAGCGTAAAACAATTTATTGAAAGTGGAGAAATAAATAAATCACGAAAGTAAAATAGTTGCCTGTAGAAATGACCTATAATTCCTTTTGAATGTTATCAAAAAAAGAAATTTAAACTTGATTCATTACTATTGGAATTTACTCCACTTAGTTACTTTTCGTCCTGTTTTAATGGATACGTGAATCATTGTGGTGATTGGTAAGTCATGCTGCTGAGAAATATTTGAAGTCAATTGTTTTATAAAATCTTCGACTGAGAACCTAAGGAGATGAGCTGGACTTCTAATATATATGACTATAATATGGAGACTTTATTTAGAATACAATGTGAAATGATTTTATATAATATACAATGTTTTAAAATATTGTTAGCATATATTATTTTGTTTAATTTTTTATTCTACTTTTTTAAGCTTTGCATGTTTTTATATGACCTCTCAAGATAAAGCATTTGGGTTGTCCTTGAAAAGAGAAAAGAAAAGTCTTGTTTGAATTTAACTCAGTATCTATCCAATTTTCAACTTGCCGTCACATCGAAATGAGAAATCTGAAGCAGAACCAGGCACAAATAGCTGATAACAGACTTTCAGGTGAACCTCCTCACTTATCACTTCTGGGGTCACCTCTGCTTCTAAAGACTTGTTTTACTTAAAACAAGATAGCTTGGGACATTTAACAGTGTAGTGGTGTGATAACAAAGGCAGAGCTGCTTTCATTTTCCTTAACCGCTATCTTTGTAGCTTTACAAAGGCAAAATTCTTGTATTTATATGTGTAGCTTGAAGGCCAAGATATTCAACCTAGGTAGGAAAATCTAAAGCACTATAAGAAAGCTAGAATGTTTTGAAAATAAAATGTCACATTATTAGATCTCATCTGCGATTACATTTCACAGAAGTCTAAGAATTAATAAAATAATTATATTATACAATTCATCCACTTTTGCAAGAGGAGTCAGAGTTATTTATTACATTTTTTATGGTATATTGTTTTGAGAAGCTGTTTTTTTTATAACAAATGTCATAATGTTTCAATTCTGAATTTTAGAATTCTATACTAGGTGGTATGTTATATTGTTAATATCTTTGTGCTTAAATAGAAATACACCTTTCTTGACTTATGCAATGGTGAGCCAATGTAGGTGTAGAACATGCACTGGAAAAGTTATAGAAAGTTATGAAATGTTTGGAGGCTCTTCTTAAATGTGGGGATTGCATATCAGACAAAAAGATAAAAAAATATTTTTATTATAATATAAAATCTTAGATTATATGACCCAAACCTATGATTCAGTTGGCACACAACAGGGTGTATATAAAATATTGAACAAGGTAAGGGTCATTGTTCCTGAGCTGCTCCAGATATATATAGATTTACCCAAAATACTTTTTTTTAACATTTGCAATGTGAATTTGCTGGGCTTTATTCTAGAAAGTATCTAGACCCCTTCATTTATTTACACATCATAGAACTTTATTTTCTTTATACAAAACCAGTTCCTCCCAATTGATAAATCTATCACATCCCTGTGCTGGCCCTTTATTTTCTTGCTTTAGGAAGGCATGCCCATTCAGTTTTCGACTGTGAGTGGGTCTAAGATGGCAGGGAATGTGGTAGTTGGAAGTTTATAAAAAAATATCAGATGATTATAGCTGTCAAGGATATATTGAGGGTTTGGAGCTGATGGGATGCTCTGTGGTTCTGTGTTATCCACAGACATCAGGTCAGTTTTTAAATATATTCACCTTTAGATGTTAATGATGTCACTGCCATGTATTACAGAATCCAAGAGATGAGGTATAGACTTGTGGAGATTCTTATCTGACACATTTACCCTCATGATTCCTTAGCATTATCCAAAACTTAAAAAATGTAGGTTTAATTTGAAGTTTATGTATATGTTGTTCTTTTTTGTAAATATGTTACCGTATTTTTCGGACCATAAGACGCACTGGACCATAAGACGCACCAGTTTTTTAGAGAAGGGAAATGAAGAAAAAAAAAGGATACATTTTGATACATTTGGACCATAAGACGCAGGGACTTTTTCCCCCCACTTCTGGGGGGAGAAAAGTGCGTCTTATGGTCCGAAAAATACGGTATGTTTGGCACATGCAAACTTATATATTCATCATTATCACAATGCTTTTGACCCATTAAAAATCAATTATCATCCATTATAAGGTTTGACATGAAAGGTAAAGAGTGGCAGAAACCGAGCACTTCATCTTTATTGCAGTTTGTGTTTTTTTATTATTAGTCCTAGAATAACTAAGCTCATTCTTCTCTTTTTTTCTAGCGGTATCTTTTTCACCAGGTAATCCTGTTTATCCTTGAGCTTTCCCTAACCATAGCGAATGAACATATGCATAAATCCTTTGAGTTTCAGGAATTTCTATTCAGGTCCAGACAAGGAACCATAAATATTAATAATATAAATATTTCACATAAAGCTCCATTATTGTGAAGTGAGAAAGTAAAAGCTGAATTTTCTAGTACAGTAGTTTGTAGTGAGTGGTCATGTCATAACTTAGTCACTCCATGCCTCTTTTAATCAGTTTAGGTAATGACCTGTATAGTGAACAAATGACAATATATATTCACAGTTTATGGTACTGTCAAAAAGCCCTGCATACTACAGACATCGACTTGAGCTGGTAATACAGCACCTTACACCTTGCATGAAATGCTATGCAAGACTTTTATTTTACAATTTGTCTTTTCAAGGTACTAGTAAGCTTAGCTACCAAAAAAAAAAACTATTAATATAAAATAAGAACATCTACTGTCAAAGCTTGAGAAGCTGTCCAACAGGAACTCGTTTCATCTCATTTTTTGGTTTCAACATTTTTAATAAAGTTTTAAAGAAGAAGCATGAACAAAATACATTATAAACAACAGAAATATAGAAACATGTCCTTTTTACAGAATATATAAATACAGTACAGCCTTTCATCTCATTTTTTGCATTATATTTAAAATAGAGGCCATGTAACATACTTGAGGAGAAACCTTTGTTTTTATCTTTTATATATATTTATATAGTATTTTCATTTAAATGTGAGCACAATAAATTTTCATGTATTGCATTTTTAGTATTGAGTCACTGGATGTTACCTGTTGCCTCTAGACTTATACATAACGATTTGTTGCTAAACCCCAAAGTTTGCATTTGACGTTGACCTTACCTGGAGCTTCAATTTGCAATTCTTCCATCTGTGCTATACATTAGAGGACAGGTAAAATACCAATTTAGCTAAATTTTACATATTTTTTTAAACTGACTTGCCTGCAATAATAATAGGTCCAGGTACCTGTCATCGCAGTGTCTTCATAAGGGGCCATCTTCGCCACCGACTCCACGGTGGACATCGGAGTGCACAGTGATCATCTTCAGCCATTGGATGGCCACTGATGATGTCATTTCTGCGTATGCACAGGAGTTATATTGTACCTGGTGACAGAGTCTGTAAGTGGCACTGCCACATCCAAAGCACGGGTGTTACACTACAAAAAAGAGCCCTCAATTTTGTTACATAGTACATAGTAGTAATTTTCCTGCTGGCCATTGTCATCTTGCCTTTTGTGCATTGAACATAAAAGCCCAGCTAGTAATTACAGCTGAGCATGTCAAAGACATCTCTGTCCATTCTGCACAAATCATGGATCACTTATTGATCACATGCTTTGTAAGGAACAATAGCCATTTATCAATGGGCCATGATGACCATTTTAAATAAAAGATGGGGCATAATTACTGACTTGACAAAATCAGTTAAAGAGCAGGTTAATCTGCTTTAGCTGCTTTTCTAAGAAATAAAAAGAATGCATTGCTAGGTGAAGATTCTGGAGGTGCTTATTCTTACTTGGGAAATAAAAAAAGGTTAACGTTAGTTAACGGGATCATTCATCGCAGTACTTACCTGGGTGTAAAAGCCTACTGTGGGCACAGCCATCCTCAGACCCCAGGACAACATACTAATTCTAAAACAGTGAAATATTTATAAAGTCCCATTGTGACTGATGTGACTGGATGAGAACAAGTAGGCAGACAATGGGGTTGGAATGTACTGCATGAGCTTGAAGCTTCCCAGTGGGGTAGGATTCAAGATGACAGAGTTCTTTTCAACATATCATCTAATAACTCTCAGGTAGCCTGGAACTTAAACCTAAGAATCAAATATATGAAATGTAATGGCTCTACCATGTTAAATATATATAGAGTTGCAAGCTTTTTCTTATTTTTTTTTTCTTCACTGTCAAAATAGCTCTAAGATACTCTTTCTTTTTTTCTTGACGTATTTGGAAGATAAAGATAAGTCTATCAACTGACACCACCTGCAAAGTGCATGTCAGATTTTGGTCTGTCCTGGGATTCTTTTGCCTTCTGTTTTGAATGCTGCTCAATGACTTAGCTCCTACACATTTCTTTCCTATTTTTAGAAGTTTTAGTAGGCTTGTAAAACTGACAGCCATCTAACAAAACATTTTCACTCTGGTTTCTCTTCATAAACAGTTCAGTTTGGCAGTAGCAGGCTACAGGGTATGTTTAAACAAGTACAGAATTTAAATGCTGTATATATATAAATCTAACCACTTAAAATAAAACAAACATGCATGGTTCGCTATATGTATAAACTGTAAACTCCATATTGTACTGTGTTAGGCTTAAAGTGTTAGACCAATAAAAGCTAATGCTTCAATTACAAGTAATGGAAGCAGACAGCATCAACCACTGTTTTCCAGGGAACAGGGTTGTTTGTGTTTTACAGTTAAGTATTAAGAATACCTGTCCAGAGACCAACTGTTCGTTCAAGGGACTTTACAGAAGAAATTCAGACAGAAAGAGGATTGTCTAGGAACCAAGAACAGCACTGCTGAGCATAAAAGACATTGGTTTTGTAAACGCAGGGGTCAACCCATCCTATTCTGTTGTGAAAGTATAGAGAGAAAAGATGCCAAGGATGCAATGACATAAGGATTAGTTCAGATACTAACATTTTTTTTTAACAAAGAATGATTTATCAAGACTTGATAGTCAATGTGTCTTAGTAGTTGAACATCCCCTTTATCGAGGATATACTACAATAAAGAGAAGTTCTATTTAACACGTACCTCCCTTTAGGGCTTAATCGCTTTTACAATCAAGGCTTAATGGGAGTGCAGAGCCTCCTGGGATACCTACGTCATGCATCCCGGAGGCTTTGGCTGCTCTTTCTGTGCATGCTCAAGAGAGATTGGCTCTATTTTGTTTTCCCTCATCACAGCAGCTACTTTACCCAAATTTACACCTGCGCAGTGTGAAATCAGGTGATGGAGCAAGAAGACTGGAAGAGAAGGCAGAGGATGGTGATGCTCAATGCTTCCTCTGAGCTGGGACGAATGGGAATCCCAGGACGACGTGGGACTGGATTGCAAGAAGGACCATCAAAGGATCCTCGGGATTAAAGGTAAGTGTGATTTTTTGTTTTTTAGTTTAATTCTGGTTTTTTGTGTATGGGTGGTACAACTGAGTAGAGTTTATGGGTTCAAAGTACAATTGCTTTACTTTAAACCTTTACTGTTCGGTATTAACAACCATTATTATACCTGTGACGTTAGTGTATTGGGGTAATATGTTATAAAGAAATATGTGGTCAACTGTAGATTTAAGAGTGAGAACAACTTTTATGAATTGGCAAGTTCCCAGGTTGGCTGATGATTTATGATACCATGTTTCTGTTGACACTAAAGTCCAAGTACAGACATATTTTTTTAATCAAAATAGACACACCAGGGGACTTAAAGCAAAACTAAGCTTCTTGATGGGTGGTAAGCTTCTGCCATGGTCAGCAAGTATGCACAGCACAGCCAATTATGGAACATACTTAACCAGTGCAGTCACCTTGCAGTGTTTAGGACCTGTTATCACTGCAGCTATTGAAGGCGCCATCTTCACCACCAGCTCTACGGTGGATTTTGAAAAGGGTTTAAAAAGTCATAGCCATCTATCAAATTATACTTTTTCTAAAATAAATAGTCCATATACCTTCTATTTTTATATACAAAATTAAATATGAAAAAGTAAATACCATTCTTTTTAAGTATGCAATAGCAATTGTTGTTCTTCCTTAGAAGACAGGGTCTTACTTTAAAAAGTATCATGAAGATTTTTTAAAATGACATCCCTGCTGATAATACAGTGTGAAAAACCTCATGACAACCATTTCAGCTTATAATGAGCGCCCATGATTTTCATGATAGATCTCAGAACTAGAATGTAGTGTCAGCACGCCTTGTTCAAGAGAAATTAAATATGTCAGACTTTAATTCAGTATTTTATGTTACATTATCTAGTATACTCGCAGAACATACCAATTATAGAGAATGTTGTCTTCAAACATTGATTCATGAAACGCTATTACATTTTATGATGAAGAATTTACCTTTACATCAAATCATATTTAATATTACTATTTATGAAAAAATAATAATGATGTTATGGATTCAAAATATGAATATGCATATATCCATACTGACATTTTAGGCCTCCTACATGCATTTTTTGAAAGAGAATATTTAGTTCATAAACCTTAAGTCAACAGAGTATGCTCCAATATGCTTGGCATGAAACATAACACATGGTAAAACCAACTTAGTGTGTTGCTGCATTTCAAAATAAACATGGCATATGATATTTAGGTTACAGCAGGTGGACTTTCCCAAGAAAGCACATTCTAGTTTGCAGGAAAATCAGCTTTGAAAGATACATCTGTGACATATGCAGTGTATATATATATATATATATATATATATATACAGTAAGGTATTTTTTAGATGCATTGTATATGTGACCTATGACTTTGTTCACATTATAAATTGATATGGCTGTTGTGCCTAATACTGCAAATGCACAGTAATGCACATCCACCTGTGATGTTGTGCATTGCTGTGCTGACCCCTTTCATTATATTGAAGGAGTAAGTGCACAGAATGTGGAGCTGTTTGTTGTAGCAATGGGTTGTGGAACATATATTGAGAACATTGGACATTTTTATTATTAATAAACAGGATTTATATAGCGCCAACAGTGCTGTACATTAAATAGGGGTTGCAAATGACAAACACAGACAGTGACACAGGAGGAGAGGCTCCTGCCCCAAAAAGCTTACAATCTAGGACACTGCTTTCTGCCTGGTGCTATTGCATTCGGGTTGTCATCCGTAACTTTGATTTAATACTCTTTCTAAAAGGGATTATTACATACAGGTTGTATCCCAGGCAGAACTTGATAACTGCATTTCATGCTCTTAAGTTATTCATGTCCAGTAGTTGGGTACAGATGTTACCAAGAGCCCTTTTAATATCCCAACAGCTCCACTGAACAAGCTTGTGCCATTTTTGCAGTATAGTTGTCATTCTGGGCCAAGGTCCTAGCATGGAGTTTGCATTTTCTCCCCGTGTTTGGTTGGGTTTCCCCCAAGTACTTTGGTTTCTTCCCACAATCTGAAAACATGCAGTTAGGTTTATTGGCTTCCCCCCAAATTGACCATAGACTGTATTAAAGACATATAACTATGGTGGGGACATTACATTGTGAGCCCATTTGAAGGACAGTTAGTGACATGCATATGGATTTTGTGAAGCACTGTGTAATATGTCGGCCCAATAAAAATACTAGTTAAAATTAATAACATGAAGTCTTTGGTTCCAGTTTGCTTGGAAAAATTGAAGTATTGCTCATCGATCTCTCCCACCTTTGGAAAGAAAAGTAAACAATACTAGTAATACAATATCAATACAATCAATACAATACAATATCAAGCAAAAGAAATATTTATCTTTTTAATCATGCATTCCTATTGTATCTTTTTATACCACTTTTAAAATTTGCCTGTTTTATACTTAAAATGATTATGAAAGAATCTCTCAAAAAGAGAAAAAGTATGCAATAACCAAAGCATATGCAAATATTTCGCACATAGCACACATATAGCACACAAGAAAGTGAAAAAAGGGCAGACATGCCAGTTTGTTTCTATTGGTTATTCTACACTTTTTATTTGCTAACTGGTATGCATTACTATACTAAAAACACTTGGTTTACTTTCCATAAAACACAGACTAACTTTACCAATAAACTGTAGTTTGTACTTTATTTGGGATATCTAAGTAGCAAAATCTGATATTTTGGTATCATTTGCTTTATACATTTTCTCTTTATTGAATTATAATAAAATCCTAGTCTTAGGCTACTTGCAAGTTCACTATTATTTCCTTCAAGTGTTTCTTGCAAAAGCTTTGCATACCTCCTAAAATTAGTGATACAAGTTATATAAATAAACATTGAAATCCCCAATAATTCCACTATCAGTCTCTAATTATTTATGTTGAACAACAGGAAGCAAAATGGATGACAAATTGCCGTGTGATATTCCACATTTCATCAATGGCAACTGTGATAAGCTTTACACAAAAAAAAATTGCATAATGCATTGTTCGTAAATTAACAAGGTTCTATACAGAGGACTATAATATCAGATATTACAAATGGGAATACAGCTTTCTTTAATGTCATTTGATGCATCAGATTCTGTATGCTGTTTATTATTGTTGGTTTTGCATTAGCTCATCTTTTCAGTTTTACTTTAAAAATAATTTAATTCTGTATTGCAGTTCATGCACCTATGCTAATTGTATATACAGTATATGTCTAAAAATTGGTATGTAACCCAATGAGGTAATTTGTGAAGATGTCTTCTAATAAGTTATACCATGTAAAACTGTTACTGATAAGCAAATTGGTTTTCAAAAAAAGGGGATTCATAGATCTGCAAATTCTACTTTTTTATCATTATTATTCTGAATATTTGTATGCAAACCCTAATATCCCCTAAAAAACCTAAAAGTTATTTCAAAGGTTCCCCCATGGTAAAAAGACTGAGAAAGGCTGGCTCAGACAAATCAATAATATTATGTTACTAAAATTTAAAAGTGATAAATCGGATTCCCCTATTTTAAAATCAGTCTTTAATTGAGATGGGGCTACATCTCTTATTTACATCTGATAGAAAACCAAAACTGAAATAAAACCATTAAAACTAAAATGGTGATGATAAGTTGTATCTCATTGTACATTGGCTTCAGAAGGAATATTGATCAGGTAAATGTCAGTTAGTTGCTAAGTTGCAAATAATTTCACAAAAATGAAAAAAATAAAAAACAGGTTTTCTGCAAGGTGTGTCCTGAATATATTAGCATGTGCACATGTTTTCATAGAGCTCCCCCAGCTTCCTTACTATACCCACCAGCTAGACTCGAGCATCTGATAATTTACCATGCTTGGACAAAGAAGTGTTTCTCAAGCTGAAGGCTCCTCACAGGGGATATAGCACTAAATTCTTTTTCCACAGTAATCTTCATTGAGCATCAACTAGGACAATATGGTGCCAAGGCCTGTGCCTCTGGGACAAAATCAGCTTTCTCCCCAGTTGTCCTTTTTGAAGGACCCTAGGCCAGGGACTTAGTGAGATACCACCAACAAACAGTTACTAGATAAAACAAGAGAGGCTGGAATCACATATAGCTGGGGTTTACTTTTGATTGTGCAAAATCATTGACCCCTTGTTTTTTTATCATCTTATGCTTCACTTGGGCTGGTATTATTTCTTAAAAACTTTACCTAATTTTCACTTTGCACTGCGCCTCCATTTCCCGCAGGACTGCCCCCACTACCACGAATAAAGGCAGAGATTACAGCCCCCTAGGGCACACTCTGGGAGCCTAGCCCAATTTGTGCCAGTCCCTCTAAGAGACCTTCCACCTGGTATAGAGGCATTGTTACTTTTTTGGACACTCATAGCTCTGCCTATTCCTGTGAACTGGTTCCTGTTCAACATTGTGAACAGGATCTAATTCAAGAATATTTGCTAACTAATAGCAAATGAATAATAAATCAGGAGCACTGATTGCTGCCGGAGAAGGATTGTCATATAGACTGTCTCATGATAACTTTTTGGAAAAAGTTCCCCTGTGTTTCCAACCAGAATTTATTTTCTTGTCAGGTGTCCAAACAGACTGCACACTGTCTATTGATATCTTTTGCACCTGTGTTGTTTGAATAATATGCCGATGGTATATATAAGGAATCCATAATATTGACCAAGGGACACTCTAACTCTTCAAGCCCTTTTAAAATATTACAAGTACAAAAATTACTTGGTAATGTAACAGAAATCCAAAAAGTTCCTAACACCTTGCACTCTACTCTGCTGTACTAAAAAGTATGCAGTGAGGTCAGTCTCTCCTGGTCTCTTTATATTATGGAGTTTGGGAAAGAAAGAGGTGTTATAGGGTATTGTAAGGAGACAAAACATGGCGAAATGTGCATGTATTGCAAAGATAAAATGGTATTTCCCCCAGATGTGCACTTTAACACTAAAATTATTTGAGATGTAGAAAATGTATACTATGCGATTACGTTTTACACTACCTCTTGTTCATCAAAAGTAATCTTGGTGCTACAATGCAAATAAAAATATTCTCAAATAAAAAGCAAGGAAGCAATTGAATCTTACAATCTGATACATATTAAACCATATTACATAAGACATATTTACCAGTGCTTTCGACTTGTAGCTGCTGTTACCCACTCCCAGTCGCCCTTCTTCAGTTCTATTTAACATTGTGCTTTTTGTGTAGACCACAGTTCAACCTCAACCAAACTCAACCTTTGTGTCATGTGGTTTAGTGCGGTGGAGAATAAATGAAGTTTGATGCAGTTCAAAGTTTTCCGGATTTTGATGGATCTATCTCAGTCCTCCAGCAGCAACCTTACCCATTCCAACTGCTTTTTAATTGCTACGTATTCAAGTCAATGGGGTCAGCCAGAAGCAACATGTTGCATTCAGCAACCGCAGCCATAACTCACTGCATCGCAACCACACAAAGTTTTTCCCAATCACTCCCATTCAGTTGAATTGGAGCGGTGGGTAGAGCAGTTGGGCCGCTGCTGTCAACCACAAGTCTGAAATTTAGCCTTAGGGTTCATGTTTGCGAATTAACAGTAAATCATCTCAGCAAGATCATGGAATTGCAGAAGATACAAGCTACTGATCTATGAATAAACACAAAGCAAGCAAGTGAAATAATTTGCAAAGGTAATGTAAATATCTAAAGAGACCAATTATCTAATGTTTGCCATATTTTATTTTGTGGTTGTTAGCCAGTTTTGAAAGAAATCTGTAACAGAAAAGGGCAAAAGGATAAGCATAGGTGTGCTCGAATAGCTGATGAGGTGTGTGGTATTTAAATCATAAACCACTAAAGAATTCTACTTGGAATTTTTACAATTTAATGAAAGTAACTAACTAGATTATGGTGCCAATTTACCACTAAAGGAGAATGATAGTTTATTTTTTAATGATCACTCTGAAATAACAAGTTTAAAATAATCGCCTTCATGCACAAGTGTGTTTCTTGGGGCTTTCTCAATAGGTCTCTCAGCTGCAGGTACAGTGCAGGTCCTGGCATTATCTATGGCCCCTGGCTGCACGGCTAAGTAGTTATCTTCTACATAGGGAGAACAGATATTATTATTATTATAATAATATAGTGCCAACATGATATGGAAAGTTTTACAAAGTCCATAGTCATGTCTCTAACTGTCCCTCAGAGAAGCTGATAATCTAATGTCCTTACAAGCGTAAAATGTTGGTAAACCAATTTTTTGGGGGAAACCATTTAACCTAACTGCATGTGTATGGGGTGTGGGAGGAGACCAGACTGCCCAGTGGAAGCCCACGCAAAAATGGGGAGAATATACATACTCACTGCAGTTCAGCTCTATGTTCCACCTTTTTTATTGATGAAAAGCAAAACAAGTAAAATGTGATTGAGAAATAGTCCAGGAACATTTGGATAAGGAGAGAACTGCCTATTGCATGCCTGGCTCCTGGCAAAGTTTCTACAGAGAATTTCCTTTGGTGGAAAGATTACATAATTCCACCCCACCTTCATTACTACCAAATAATGTTGCAGAAATGTATGTCATGAAGATAATATAATATAATATATAAAATATGGTTAAAGCTAAAAGTAACATGAATTTGTAGGTGTACATGAACACAATATTATTGATTTAAAATTTCAAAGTGTTTGTACTAAAAGAAAATATTTTAGTTCTGCTTTAAATGAAATCTCTTCTGATTATCTCAGGAACCATTTACATATTCATCCATAAATGTTACTTAAACGTCTTTGAAGACACTTTAATTAAGTAAATCTACTGTATATACTATGTTTTGTCATTTTTTTTCATAAGATAACATTCTTTGTCATAAATAATAGATTAGATGATATTGAGATGAGGATGATGGGAAATGTATTTTTATTGTACAGTCTACTGTATCTGTCTTAGAATGTTGAAGTAAATTAGATGCTGGTCTTGTATTTTGTGCTATATAGATATTTTATGTTTCTTCATCATATTTTCATCTTGTTTGTCTTGTTAAGCTCATATAAAGAGAGAAAAAATATAGAACATCTTCCTAACAAAATAGAGAAGGAGAATCTCAAATGTATTGTAAATAAACTAAATAAAAATGTCACAAAAAAAAGACAAGCGTCTCCTCCGAATAGAGTAACATTGTGGAATTTAATATTTGAGAAATCAAAACAGAGTTTTGCAATAAAGACTAACACCAGCTATTAAGAGATTTTGTGATCTATTAGAAAGTGGAGGAAGCCAGTGATGGCAGAGAAATGATGATGTAGAAATTAAAATTCAGCTCCAGCAGAAGGTTGTACTGTTTCAACGTGCAGCTCAGCGCATCGATCTGTTCCAGCATTTGACTTTCAACCATGACAAAACTGTGGGCAAATTAATTGTTCTCCAGGATATTAGGCATCAGAGTCTATTAATCCTCTCTGGAGTCGAAATGCTTCATGAATACTAATCAAAGAGAGAGCTGCAGCCTTGGGTCTGTGCTCTGACTCACTGCTGCTGCCTATTTTTTTCATGGCACAGAATCTAAAAGCTAGAGAGCCATTTGTGTTTATTTTCTAGTTACAATTTATACTCTGGCAACACTGAAAAGGCACAGTACATGTGTTGGGATTTGTTAATATTATGTCACAGGCATTTTACATTGGAAACACAGAGTGTTATTTATTTACCAGAAACAATTGAATGTACTGTGTATTTAAGCATAATTAGGTAAAAATATGTCATACATCAATTTAAGCAAAGCAAAAACAATACAAATTCAGCCTTTGGCAGAAAATTCTGAGCCATAATTGGGAGTGCACTGGCACGTGTCATAATAGTCAATATAATTAATTTATGCATAAGTGGTATTATTGCGCTATGTTTGAGCTCCATTAAACATGGCTTACCTTGACAATTTAGGGGATGGATAGGCAAGAAATGCCTTTGTCTCTTAACGGGGCTTCTGTTGTAAAAATAGGCATATTTACTTCAAACTAAAAGGGTTTCTGATCATTCCACCCGGAGTCATCAGTCCCCCAAATGTTTTTTCCCTATTCAAATGATGCACATTAAATGAACACCTTTATTTATTTAAAGTAGATATGAACTCCAATTAAAGTATATAAGTTTGATAAAATAATGTTTAATAATAATGTTAATCCTATTATCTTTAATAACTTTAATAATAATGTTTATCTTACAAAGTATTTTTTTACTTGTTTTTTTCTGTTTGTATCCTTTGTCGCAGCATTGTGTTTCTACTTTTTTTTTTAGCTGTTTCCCATCCACATGTATGCACTCCAGTGATGGTTATATTACCATGTGTCGTTGACTCTAAATCCAAACAGAAACATTATTTCAACAGGCTCTGATAATCCTGCCAGAACTCAGATTGGAGCTGTTCCACTCTCAGGTCAGAACATGGAATTGGAGCTCTCCTAATATATCTGCATGAAATGTGTATGTTCTCCCTGTGGTTGTGTGGGTATCCTCTATGGGCACTTCAGTTTCCTCCCACGTCTAAAAAAAATACAATTAGGTTAATTGGCCTTGTTAATGAGTATGAAATGTATAAATGATGTATGACTTGAAATGTGTAAATGATGTATGACTACTTTAGATTGTGAGCCCCTTTGACATGACTATGGACTTTTTAAAGCACTGTGTAATATGTTGGCACTATATAAATACTAATAAGTTAATAATATTAAAAATGATGGCATGGACGATGTAAAAAAAAGATCTTCTGTTTGAACAGACAACCATATAACAACAATTTTTTCATATTTATCTAGAAATAAATATTTTTTTTTGTTAGTCCTGACACAACACATATGTAGTGATGTAGACACAATAGAGATTTCATGTCATTTACTAGTTTTGAACAGAACTTAGATTTTATTAAGTATTTTATCCTCACATATTATCCATTACTCATTTTTAGAATAAAAGTGGAACTAAGGTTCCTCTTTGTAAATCTGTGATTGGGCAGGTCTTTATTGCAAAAAGGGACCAGCGATTTCCCTTCTGCAATAAAACTATTACATGCCTTACATGCCATTACTTATTACATGCCTTATCAATATATTCTTCTTAAGAAATGCCAATTTAGAATTGTGTGTCTTGGTGTATCATGCAATCAAGATGGCTGAAAATTTGGAACCAGGAAAAATAGGAGAAAGAAGATGGCAGCACTCACAACAGAATGTGGACAGGTGAATGTATTTATAAATTGGGACAGGTAAGGTAATTTTATTGTGCAAGACACATCGACTGTCCCTATTGTTGCAATAAAGGACCTACCTGGTTGCAAATTTTTATTTCTAGCGTTTAGCTCTAGTAAAGAAAGTAAATTTTGCAACCAAGCATGTTGATTGTTAGTATTGACCACTACAGAGTCCACATTTTAACTTCATTGGAAATTTTAGGTTGTGCTGGGGGGGACTCTCCCGCCATCAATACAAGGTGTTGGCGTAAAATTCTGGATAGAAATAAATGCTGTGACGTTGCATAAGCTTATTGAAATGATATTATGGCTTTAAAGCTAAAGGTGTTCCAACAAATATTTGCGTGTGTGACTTTTTTGGCCATGTAGTGTATACTGTGACATATATGATAGGCAATTAAAAAGGATAGCACATGTCTGTCAAGTGATTTGAATAAAAGTCTATATAAAAAACTATCCAGTCTTGTTGCGTGGAGTCATTTTCTTCCAACTTCCTGATGTCTTGTTGAAGTCATGTCCTCTAAGACTTAGTGGGGTTAGTTACTTCCATCCACCAATCTAGAGGTAAGTTCAGAAGAAGGAGGAGGTCTGAAAATGCATTTAGGAGTTTTTGCCAAAAGCTTTTGTAAGCAGCTGCATTTCTTGTTCCACATATTGCAAGGGATCATGGGTCATTTGCTGTCTGTTAGAACAGTGGTCCCCAACCATTTGGAGCTCGTGGACCACTAAATCCATGGAATACTGGGGGAAGAAACCTTCCCCCAGAGTGACATCATGATGCCAGAACCTGCCTACTCTCCCTTTGCAGATCTAAGCCTGAGTCCAGAGACACAACCACCCCATCGGGTCTGTGATGCATATGGGAGACATGGTCTGCAGCTCTGGGCGGTGCACCCCCCCAGAAGGGTCCTTCTCTTTACCCCACTGGGGGGTGCACCAGCCAGAGCCACGGCCCACCTGTCAGATGGCTGCAGCTCAACTGATCTAATTTATATTAGTGATACCCAGAACTTTAGAGTGGATGGGTACTGGTTGACAGTAGTGTACCATAGTGGTACAGCCATAAAAAAAACACTTTATGAACTTAGAAATTACAGCAATGCACATTAATGAGCAACCTTATTCAGGACATAAAGGGTATATTGGCCAAATTAATTTGGAAATAATATTTGATTAACCAAATTGAAGTCTCAAAGTAACACCTTACAAAACCTACTTATAACACCTGCAAATGCTTTAAATCATAGAAATTCAGCACGTACATAGAAAAGATATGATGTATGATGTATAGTTTGGCTGCCAGAACAAAAGAGGCATACACTGACCATAGCCTGTAAATATAGCCATTAGTTTCCACACCTTGTGCAGTCTGTACTGTAGTCCATTTCATCTTCCTTGCACAAACTATACATCAGGGGAAATGCTTTTTATACTATGTAATTTTTTCCATCTTTCCATCAAATTCAATCAGCCAAAATACACTAGTATTGGGGCTAATTTTAGTGAATGTTTTTCATTTCAAACACATTTACTCTCTACTTTAATCCTGGCAATAATATATTTACTGCTTAGAGAAAAAAAAGTTTTGCAGTGATTGCATTTGCAATGAAACAGCAGGATTTCAGATTTCAGTGTTGCATAAACAAGCCCCTGGGCAGTTTTTAAAAGAATCTTGTTTGTTCAATGGGATAATCAGTTAAAAGCAAATTGCTGTAGTTCCTGTAATACGGAGGGCAAATAATACCGGCTAAATCCCAGATCTAAAATTTCCTTTATAGCTCATTCCACATGTAGTGAAATTTATATGACTTGCATAGAAAGCATGCAACCAAACAATACAAACTTAAAAACATGTTAGATTTCCAGTATGAACAGTTTGCTTGTGTGATATAGCTATTAGCCCAACAATCTAACTGAGAGGTTATTTATGTCTATGCAAACACAGCATGATTTGTACGCATGATTTGGAGCTAAATGCAGTATTACTTAATTACTGCATGTATAATGTGAATGACTATTACACCTATTAAAGATGCAATGCAATTAAACTTCTACTGTTTTCAGCAGCATTCATACAACCTACTTTGTAGCCTTATAGACAGGTAGGATCATTCATAAACAATTAACTGTTAATGGCCTAACGCATCTGTATGGTTTACTAGCCTTACTCTCTGATTAGCTGTTAACCAAACAAAGCTTTGCTTTACTGCTTTGGAAGTTGGAGCCCATTAACTTTTACAGACACATTCTAGATTTTCTCTTTCCTCTGTATTCATATTGTAATGTGTATGTATTTTAGTATAAAAAAATCCAGGTATTTATTGAATGGGGACATTCTCAACTATTTTGTTTTTCTTTTTTTTCATAAAATCATACAGAACTATTGTTATAATATGTTATATAACGACATTACAAGAGTTAGACAATATCAATATGTTTGTCACCAATCCACCAAGAAATGTGCTAATAGGTACACAAAAGTAAATGTTTTTTCCACCCAATTACAGTATTTTGGAGGGGGCCAAAGAGCCAGAAAGTAGGGTCATATTAAAATTTTATTTTTAATTTTATTAGGAAGGGAACACTGTATGGGCCAATGTTGACATGATTTTCATGCTAGCATTCCCATACAAGTCAAATGAATTGCAAAAGCAGCTAGAAGCAAGTTGATACTAGATAAGAGGAGGTCAAATGCACCTCAGATGGAGGCCAGCTGATATAAATGTGCATGCTAATAACAAGCATTTCAAACTGATCTCAAATGCAAAATGAATGTGCCTGGGAACAAACTGCATTTGTTCATCTGTGGGTCATGTTGTCACCTTCACAGTGACAACCAAATGGGAATAATGTGTAATGTATAATCAGCTTCCATGATGCTTGAAGCAGTATTCCATTTACATTTTTCTCCAGCTCCTATAAGCAGGTAATTTACACAACCCTATAATATCTAACATTAAAGATACTTGATAAGTAATAGTAAAGATCAATGTTTCTCAACCAGGGTATTACATGAGTAGCTGGGGGTTCCTTGGGCTATGACCAGTTTGTGACTCTCAGGTCAGGTTAACAGATACCAATGATTGTTTTAGTTATTTGTAAGTGTGACAGCCTTCCCACTGGTCATTATTGTAAGAGGCGTTCCTCCTACCGACCACCACACTAATGTAATGTGAGCTATGGATATAGTTATTATAGAAGGGTTTCCCTAAGACCTGAAAGTTATTTCAAGGCTTCCCCCTTAGTAAAAGGTTTGGGAAACACTTGAAAATAGTGAAGATGGCTGCATATATAGTTGATAAAATATTTAGTAGTATAAATAAAGATATATATTACCTTTATAGAGGTTACAGTACTCTGACCATCAGTGCCTTTATCTGCTGTTATTTCCAGGACAGAGCCATTTAGTTTGGGCCCTAAAAGGGGTTAGAATCCTCTTCCTAGACTGGGATGTTGGTACATAATTAGGTAAATCTAGGTGCCTGTTCTGTTCTTGGCAGGGTTCATAGATATATGCAGGCTCCATGAAATGGCCTCATGCTCTTTGACTAGATGGATTAGAAGACCTGGGTCCATACCTATCTTGTGTGTAGTAATCCACTCCTACCCTAAAGTTATTCTCAGGTAATACCAAAATAGTGAAAGTGCCCTCTGTCCCATAAGATGAGACCTACCATAGTCCATGGTCTTGTGGACTTCCTCCCTGCTGTTTGGTTGTAATGACTAATCCTATTAAGCACTTGCAGGCAACACCCATTCAAGTCTATGGAGACTGCAGGGGTGGCAAATTCCCACTGGATGCTGCATGTGACATCCAAGAAAACATGGAATGCTCCTGTCTCCAAACCTGGAGTTAATAAAATATAGTAAGCTAAGGCATTTGGTCCAATGTTAGCAATTTTTTCAAAACTCATTGCTACTTTTGCCTTTAGGCATTAGGTTTATTTTAAATCTGAAAGAATTTGTAAGGCCTTCTTTGCATTGTCAGCTTCTGTACAAGGCTAAAATCAACAGTATCCAAAACGTGTAAAATAAAATTAATGATCAGACAAATAGCCTTTCAAACTTTAATAGTAGGGGGATCAACAGCCATTGCCAGACTAGTCAGGATACTGAATATCAGGTTATAGTCAATTTATTGGTCTTAAATGGAAATCAAACAGTTTAACTTCAGTGGATCAAAAAAAAAAAACAAAAAACAAAAAAAAAACTGCTTACTTTAATTTTAGGTCCCATTGGTAGGAGGATAACAACAGTCTCTGGGTGGCTGGCTCAGGAGGACACCTTGTTCCCACAAGTAGATGGGGGTGAATAGTTACACAAGTATTTTTCCCAGACAACCTGACACTGTCCAGTGGTGCTGCCTACAGCTTAGCTTCTCACTCCAAAACTGAGATGCATCCTGCTCCTCTCTGCCTCGTGTCTCGAAAACCTGGCATGTACTGCAGTGAAATAGGAAGGCCCAACCAAATCATTCCCAAAAACTGATAAAATTTCAACCCTTAATTACAAACACATCCCAGATTTTTTCTGCAGTACATAACCTGCGTTTTGTTTTTTAAAGGGACCACAACCTAAAGTGAGGGTAAATAATCCTGCCATTTTGGGCCTACCCCTTTCATCCATAATTTTAGGTAAAAATTAACAATCATTCAGTAGCCTGCACTTATTCTTTTTCACTCAAGTTATCCATATAGTATCTTGCTCATTTATACATTATTATTATTCCTAAAAAATCATACAGAATCATTAATGTGTTTATTTGTAATGTCAGTTTAAAGGTAAGGAGTTGGTTAAATAAAAAGCACTTGCGTGTTTAGCCAGTTTATTTTGGCATAATTATCCTTCCATGTAGGCCCACAGCAGAGAAGAAAAGAAAATAGGCAGAGGGTCTACATGACAGAGAAGAGGAGACAGGCGAAAAAAGGGTTATGTTGGTGGAAGGAGGGGTCAAGGTGAGGACAAGAAGAGACTGGTCAGGGGGTAGGGTTGTGGGAAGGAGCCGAAGAGGGATAAAAGTATAATGGTGGGAAGACGGAAGGAGTTAGAACTTTCTAGCTAAGGAAAAGTTTTCCCGCCCACCCATTCTTTAAAAGGGTGTTAGTATGGGGGGGAGACATAATTTGTGTGTGATTGGAGACGGTTGGGGTCCTGAAGGGCAAGGGTCTTAGACAAGGTTTAGGGGGAACCATTGTGGTTTGGTCCATCTTAAGTGTGTACAGATTGGTTGGTAATCATCAAGTATGGCTATGGTTCCTGAAGCGGAGCTGGGCGGCTAGGGGCCATTGTAGTGTTGCTGTCTGGGAGTAAATAAGTCTAATAATTTGTAAATCTTGCCTTTCCAGACCGGCAGCCTTGTGTACAAGTGTAAAAGGGGTTTGTTATTGTTTACAGGGGTGGAGTTCATATTTGTAACACTATTTTTTGGGGTTTTGATGTTATTAGGAAATTGTCATACTTGTTTATAAGTTATTTTGTTGTTTTTTGGGGGAACAAAAGGGGGTTGGGAATGGCTGAAACAGTGAGGAGAAAGTCTTCTCAACCCTGAATAAACTATATAGTTAGGCAGGGGTATGTCCTTTTCCTACAAACTGTATGCAAAAAAAAAATGTCCTTCCTTCACATTTCAGAAAGATTAATGGTATGCACACAGGTTGAATGCCATCTGAGCCGGGTACTCTATCAGAACTGCCTTTGGACTTTTTATCAATGGTTTACCCAAAGGTTCACACAACTTTCACACAGGATGCACACATTTTTCTAATCTTGTGTGGAAAATGTAAGTGAAAACAATGCTATATAGACCTTCAAAGTGTTTCCATCAGTCAAATGAAGCAGGACGATCGTATACGCCAGATATATAGTAATAGACTACAGAACAGGAGTGCCTAGGCACATGCTGGCAAATATGATGTTGGTTTTCAGGAGGAATTCAACTCTGTATCTAATTCAGTGTACTACTTAGACACAATTAACATTTCTGTATGTTCTTATAAGATAGTTGCAGCAGAAATGGTGAGGCTTTCCGTTGTGACCACTAGAGAGCTATCTAAGAGTTATTCTTTTTTAACAAGTTAAATACAAAAATATGGAATACTGAATACATGTATTGTGTATGTACAGGTGGATTTGTGTAAACTGTTTAGTCTGTGCCCTTGTAAACATCTTGTGTCCTCCTTCCCACACATGTTGGGAGTGACCTGATAAGAAGAAAGTTGTGACTGTTATGCCCTGATGGGTTATGAGAAAGCAGCTGGTAATGTACAAAATATTATCTCATACCAACAATTGCAAGTTATTTTCACATTGTAATGTAACAAGGAGGATTAGCCAAAATGAGTTAGCAATGGTCATCTAATGATCATTGTATAATTGTTAACTCCAGATATCATAGAACTGAGTGCCGACGCTGACATATTTTCTAGATACGCGTAAAGAAATGCCAGCTTCTCCCTGCCTGACTCTTTTCAGTTAGATAATATAGAAATGGGCATTCCTTGGGGTGGTGTGATCTTGCTGATGGACCTGTTGCTGTTTTGGACCATTGTACACATTCAATAAAAATAACGTTTAATTTAGCAGTGCCTGAGTGATTTGTGTCATTCTTTTACCCTTCCTGACACTTGTAGTCCCACAAATACTTCCACCGTGTTACATATATGATTATTATAAAAGTGCAAATTATATTTGCTGGTAAGTCACATTTATAAAAATGATGATCACAATAGTGCCATTAATTTAGTAAAGTAATTGTTCTACCTTTTGCATAAATACCAGGTGCATACCTGCAATAAAGTCAGGCCTAATGTAAGGCAAACTGATAACTCTTTAGCTAATTATTAAAATGCATAAGAATAGCTGAACAAAAATGTTTTGCTTAATTTATTATTGATATAGAAAAAAATAATCTAATGAATATGAGACATGGTTAAAACAACCTTTTCATACATGTGCGCTACTGAAAACTACATGTTCCGTTTGTTTATCTCCATTCACCCAATACGTTATTTACTGCTAAAATAAATACTTTTACAATGCATTTAAATGTGCAGTTCTGGTCTGTACACTACCCACTGGCAACCTTTAAATCAGAAAGTGCAATGAAATGTCTAGAAGAAAGAATGTACCGGCATTAAAGTATAAATATTGTTTCCATTACTGAGGGCACACTATTTACACTCCTGTAATGGAGATTAAACCCAGAGGCTCAAGATTGAAAATGGCCATTGCAAAGAACAGACCTGCTTTAAAGCAGAAGATCAGTTGTCTGCTAAGGATGGTTAGTACTCTTCTGGGAAAGGCAATCATGCTTGGCCTTTAGATGGCAACTACTCTTATGAAAAACAGGAAGTAAATCTACAGCTATTCAAAGTGAGATGGGGTATTTTAATTGGCTGGAAGAAACAGACTTAGCAGAAGAAAAGTAACATGGGAATTTAAAAGCACTTGAAAACAGTTTGATTCGTCCTCTAGGGAAAGGTGTTCTTGTAAGTAAGGAGGCCCCACAGTTAAATAACCAGAACATTATTCCTATTTTTTTTTCTTTATCCCTGCTATGCATTATCTCAAGATCCTCAATTCCCTTTTTTAAAAATTCAACTTCAAATATTACAACTCTTTTGAAAAAAACTGAAAAGCATTTTATTCATTATTAAGTTTTGCCCAAAGACTTTTGACAAGAAAATAGGTGAAGCAGCAAAAAGAGCTTTCATTTTCTTCTGCATAAGAAACCCATTATACTCATTTTTTCAAGTTATTCCCTTTGAAAAAGTGTGACCCTGCTGTCATAAGAACAAATACAAACCTGAATGTATCTAATGTTGAACAGACTTGCATTTTGCTATTCAAGTTTAACTGTTTGTGTTACATATCTTTGTTCCCTGTGTTCCTATATCTGTATTATACTGCTTTCAATATTTAAGGTATAGGCACAGATGTTCTTGTAAGGGCTATAGGACCAAGCTGACCAAGAAGCTCAGTATATAAAGAATAAAATGGAATTATCTGACTGCATGGTTATGTTATGTTGTCAGGGCAGTAACTGCATTTGATAGATATCTAGGATGGCTCGTTCAAACATTCATGCAATCAGTGTTCTAAGCAATGTTCAAGCTGTGATTTATGTAGAACTAGCCCAAACTTTGGACAACTGAATTGTTTATATATGCTTTCAAGTGGTAAATGCACTTTGAAAACCCTCACTGACCCCTGTAGCTATAGACACTGTGGAATAATTACAGCAAAAAAACATTTTTCTCTAGAACAAAATTCTTATGAGCTGAATGGTTTTTCACATAAAGTTTAATATGCAATCACATCATCACAATGGACAGCCATGCAGATGGGTGCACGTTGCAGTATAACATACGACAACTGACTTTGTATAATATTTCTTCCTCCTCATAGATTGTAAGCTCTTCGGTGCAGGGTCCTATCCTATTCTTGTGTCACTGCCTATATCTGTCTGTTATTTGCAATCAATTTAATGTACAGAGCTGCGTAATATGTTGGGGCTAAATAAATCCTGTTTCTTGATAATAATAATAATAAACTATGTTTTGACTGGACTGTATCTATATAATTGTCAGAACTTTATTTTTAATATAATGGGAGAGTATGAAATAAAGCCCCAGTCAAAGTTTTTTTTTCCTGCTTATGCCTGTTGGGGGGGGGGTATACCTTAACTTTATTATTATTATTATTATTAAACAGGATTTATATAGCGCCAACATATTACGCAGCGCTGTACATTAAATAGGGATTGCAAATGACAGACTAACGCCTCCCTCCCGCGCCGACGCATGCAGCGACGTCACCGGGAAACCCCGGTGATCGTCACTGCACTCGCCGGCTGAACACAGAAGGGGACGGACGTGTCCGGAGGAGCGGAGGGAGAAGGTGAGTATTTTTTTTTCTGTCCAGCGTCGATCGGAGGGAGAGGAAGGAGGAACGGAGGGAGAGGATGCCAGCTGGCTTAGAAGAGAAAGCCAGCCGGCTTCCTCTTCTAAGCCGGCTGGCTTTCTCTTCTAAGCCGGGCGGCTTAGAAGAGGAAGCTGGCCGGCTTTTTCTTCTAAGGAGAGGACACCCGACGCTGGAGGATGACGCTGGAACACGGACCCGACGCTGGAACACGGACTCGACGCTGGATGAGCACAGCGGGACATTTTAAACGCAGCGAGTGGGATTTTAATGTAGACGAAAAAGTACGGGGTTATCCATAGTTGCAAAAATTTTTTGCACGGAAAAGTACGGGGTTAGCGGTTGGGAGGTTAAAGACGAGGTACAAGTTTCCCCTAAATTGCGTAAGCTTAGTGAAAATTCATTTCCCAAAGTGAACAGCCTCTACAGCTTTATGAAATATTAACCCCAATGCATCCATATAATCAACACTCACCTTTGTTCTATTGGATTTAAACCTGGTAACCGACCTACCATCAGATTTTTTTGCCAGATATTGAAATTAATTTTACATTATTCAGTTCCTTACTTACTTTAGGGGACGTTTACAGGAAAAACACTTTGACTCGAGTATAAAGGTAGAAAATGTGTCCATCACGGTTAACATTCAAAACAGTAATCAACAGAAATACCAATGAAAGTAATGTGAATGAATACATCCATGGTTTGTTATTTTTAAAACATTTATTTAAAAGTGAAAAAAATAATTGCATGGACTCAGTCTTTATTTTTCCCCCTTTTTACTAGTAAAGTCACATAATATATCCTATACACCTAAGTTGATCTTACAGAAATCTACTGTACAACTTTGCTCTAGCAAAATCTTATTATCAGATGCTACAAGGCTGGGAGAGTGGAAAAAAGTGGGACATATAAGCTTGTTGGAGGAGGAATGTGGCAGCTGCTGGGGGAGAAGGGGGTTAGATAATTAATGTGTTGCTTATAACCCCATCAGCCCTAAACAAGAATTTAACCTTTGCAATCTGCACAGGTAGTTTTCTTTTTTTTTGTCCTGGAGTTCAGCTTTACAGTCTACATGTCTAAACTTTTTAGGAACTTGTATTACTGTCTGCTGGAATTTAAATAAATGCCTAAAATGTACACAAAGGATGACCACAGGTTAGAAATTAATGAAAATTTGATGCAAATAGGGTTGGAACTATAAAGAATTGTAAGGAAAAAACAGTGGGAATGTGGTGGCAAAGGAAAAAATTGTTGTGTTAAAGATGTATGAAAAATAAACGTGGTGGGTGGATATGGGAACAAGATTGCATCTGCAAGCACACCTATAATTTTTTTCTCCAGCATCACCTGCACATAATTGTGCAATAATCATGACAGGCGTCATGGTTTTAGTCACTTATGGGCAGTCGACTTGTAGTCTCAATCAAAGGTGCAGGGTGTCATTGCAGGAATAGCACCAGGAGATGAGCATTATCACCATATTAAAGGAAGTGCTGAACAAAGGCCTTCATGTCAGAATTAACACATATGATTTTGATGATAGCTGCAGGGGTAAAACGATGGTGAACTTTTAGAATATTATTAACATATTTTAGCTTATATGAGATTTAGATATACTTCATAAAATAAGTTTAGAGTTGCTGACGAGAATTCATTATTCTTGCAAAGAAAATGCAGGGACTTTTGCCTATATAGCTGAGGATATTTGGCGACTTCATGGCTATACATCAAATCATAGAGAATGCATGATTATATATGTCCCCATAAATGAGAATTTGCTGATGTCACCATAATTTTCATACTAAAAATAAGAACAGGCAAACAAATCATGCAGGCCAACATCAATGCAAATTATTAGTCATTTATGTATATTAATGGCAGCATTAATCCGAATTAACAGTTTGATTAATGCACCTTTGTGCTTCTGCTATTCACACAGACCACACATTTATATTCTAGCCCCTTATGATTAGTTTAAGTTTAACACATAGAAAGAGATGCAGGATTGTTCAAACTGGCCAAAGCATAGGTATACTTATAGGTTCGAACCCTAGAACACTCTTGACAATATAGGGTGATTTGGTTCCAGCTGTGTAAATGTTTTCAGTTACACTGTTGAGGCCTTGATTTTGACTTTCTGCCAAGACAAGCTTTGCTCAAGTTGTTTTTGGCAGATTATGCTGGCTGAGGAATGTCAGCATGACTTTAAAAATATGATGCTTTGCAATTCAGACCACAGATTGAAAGTTGAGCTTCTGGTACATTTTGCGATCTAATTACGAGGTTCCCAATTATGGTCTGAGAATATGCTTCTACACACAAACATGCATCAATGTTCAGTAAAATATCACACGCAATAATTATAAGATGGACAGACAGAATAATCATTTTGAAGTGTGCAATATCTGAGTTAAGGCTACAAAAAGTGTAAAACTATTAAACTTTGTGATCATTATAATTAACCTTATTTAATTTTTCAATTGAATTTTTTATTATTTTTTTCAAAGAGAGAAAGTTACAGGTATCATGATAAATAACAAAATTAAAACAGCAACAATGAAGTACAAAGAAAGAAAAAAGGAAGTAGCCCATACTAAAAAAAACCATAACATTATAAAACAAATACATTGAGTGCATAGTACCATCGTATGAATTATATCCATTAATGTTTACAAACCAATATATGCAAACCAGGAAGGGTCTCAACAAGTTTTTTAAAAAATGGCAGAACCTTATAATAAATAATTGACCTTATTAATGATATAGTGGTAAAGTACACACACGAATTTACATTCATGTAAGCATGCATGCTAGGTTTTGTGCATTTGCTCATAAAGAGATCTTCTTCATCTACTTTTATCTCTAGAAGCACGGGGCATCATCTTCTTTGTTCAGGCATCATCCAGTGTCATTTCCCATCCACTATCTGGACACTAATGCTTGTTTGGAGATGACATAATCCTGTAAATCCTAATGCCTTTGCAGTTCTTGGCTGTGTTGCAAAAGATCAGCCCTTGCTGTGGCTTCTCACCATGTGACTTACTACAAGGTTACAAAGTTTCAGCCTGATCACTAGGAAAAAGAGGAAATGCTTCCTCTTGCCTGCAGCAAAATTAAGACAAATCAGTCTAGGCAAAGTCGCTCACTGGAACTCAGGGACTGCCTTTTTAACCACCTAACCGATAACCCCGACCTTGTTACGGGGTAAAAAAAGTTACTATTTTCGATAACCCTGAACTTTTCTCACTGTATGTAAATACAGTGAGAAAAGTTCTGGTTTATCGATCACTTACCTGGTCCTGGTGCGATCGTCCATCGTCGTGTTCCAGCGTTGTCCTCCAGCGTCGGGTGTCCTCTCCGGGAAGAAAAAGCCGGTCGCTTTAGAAGAAAAAGCCGGGCGGCTTCTTCTCCCTCCGTTCTGTCCAGCGTGATCGCAAAAAAAAAAAAATACCTTCTCCCTCCGCTCCTCCGGACACGTCTTCTCTCTTCTGTCTTCATCTGGCGAGTGCAGTGATGATCACCGGGGTTTCCCAGTGACGTCGCTGCATGCTTCGGCGCGGGAGGGAGGCGGGGCGGGAAATTCAAAATTTTTTATTGAGTTCCTTTGCATTGAACTCAATACAAAAAAGCTGTATTGAGTCCAATACAAAGAAATGCTTATATAATATATATATAATTGTATTATATATATATATATTATATAAGCTACTGTACATTACATTGTACACTATTTTTTTTTTTAACTTTTTTTTAAAGATTTTTTTTTTTAAAGGTTTTTTATGTTTTATAAAAAAAAAATTTATTATTAAATTTTTAAAATTTTGGACATATTTCGGTGAGTTATGCGGTAATTCGGTGAATTATAAGTAATTATCGAGTAATTCGGTGAATTATAGCCTACAATCTAAAATAAATTTCCATGCACAAAGTTTGGAAAGAATTAGAATACCCGGCGTTCGTGTACGCGTCCCTCGGCGATTCCTGATGATGTCCGTGCATGCGCCCGTCGATGGGGGTCGTAGCGGGAAATTCAAATATTTTGTATTGGATTCAATACAAAGTTCTGTATCCAGTCCAATACAAAATAATACAAAATATATTTATGTGGTTTTGTCTATAGGTATGTGACGGACACTAGGGAGGTGTTTTAGAAAAATATATTATTATACAGTATACCGAATTATCGCATTTTCAGTATTTTTCATTTATTTATGTATTCTTGTTTAAGCTGATTTTTGTGTATTTTAATTTTATTAAAAGTATTTTTTTTACATGATTGTGTGTTTCAAACATTTTTTATATTCATGATATCTACTAGAACCCTGTTCGGACATATTTCTGTAAGTTACAGGTCTACAATTTAAAAAAAAAAAAATTCATTAAAACCTGTAACGCTTTTGGAACAGAAATCTAGACCTCAGTGTAACGCCCAGGTGGTTAATGAAAGATGGATCACAATGTTTAAAAGATGTTGCAGTTGATATTTATTGTAACATATCAGCAATATGTTCATACAGACTTATAAAAATAATTGAAAAGTCCTGCTTAAGAAATTACCAACAATAGCACAATGGTTAAAAATCTGATCTGGTGTTTTGTTATTCAGTATTTTACATGCATTTTCCATATGTTTTAAATGCAATTTAGCATGTTTTATTTATGCATGCATTTTCGCAGGGTACCTACAGTATTAAAATGCATAACAAATGCATTTACTGGGCATTCTTAAGCAATTTTCATAATCTTTTTAGCAGTTGTGCTTCAAAATAATGTTTTAAATATATAAATATATTCACTAAAAATGCAGAGAATAGCATAATTAGCTATAAAGGCCGCAACTTACCATCTTGTACAAAATTTCACATTCTGTTATCTGCATCAAAATGCACAAATGTGAATATAGCCCAAGGCTGGCTTTGAATCTTTGTGCTTCCATGCCCATGGTTTTTAATGTGTTTTTCAACACGTTTCCATGCATTTACACTCTTCCTTGTGCAAAAAAGAATGTAAAAAAAGTGAATTTATATGCCAAGTAACATGTTCTGATGTGTTGCATCCTGCACATTACAATAAATAGGTGTGACAGGACTTTAACGTTGGTAATTATTTATTAGGGTAGGAGTGATAGGTGCAAATTCATATCTCAATTATGTTTTATATATATAGTTACTCTAATGGTCCCAATTATTTAAATCTTAACTTCAGGCAAATATGAAAATGTACTCAATTGTGGCTCTGGCTTTCCATTGCACAAATCTAATACTGTTTTGTAAACTATATTCATCACTAAAATGATGCCTTGACATTTATTTAGGGAGGCAACTTCTCACTAAATTCCCTATGAACCAACATCCCCTTTGAGGAAGTCCTGGCATCGCTGCATTGGCAAATCTTAGATAGGAGGAGTTTTGTGGAGGCCACACACAGCAGTTCACTGTACTAGCTCTTATTTAAAGCGGCCCTTAACTCAAACTTTTTACTTTAAATAGAAGGATAGACAAATAAAGCACTTCCCCTTTATGTCTCAATCTCCACTCCACGCAAAAGTGACCAAAGGAGGCATAGGCGAAAGGGCTGCATGACAAAGGGAGAGGGGGGAGCCCAACGGGGGTAAGGTCAAGAAGGGGACAAGTTGGATTAGACAATAATTAAAAACAAAGGCAGGGGATAATTCGGTTTATAAAATGCCAGAACGGAGGTGGTAATCAGCCATTTTGTAAGACAAGGGACAGAGATTCATTGTACAGTTGCTGCCCTTGGTTGCTGATGTTGTCATCATGGCTGACAAGAGATGCTATCCAGGTTGCGAGAGAATGGTCAAGCATGGCTCTAGAGGAGACTTGTCCAGCTGTCAAAGCTGTCTGTCGAAGCTCTTGAGTTCGGAAGCTACCCCCAGGGCTCACGGCCACATAGGGAGCCCCATTAGGGACCTTCCTGCTCCACCAGCTAGGCCACCCATTGAAGTGCTTGTGCAGAGGTCCGGGAGGAATCCTTGCGTTAGGCGGAGCCCACGTGGCTCGGGTTAACCAGTGTCCCCTCTGGGGCACCCAGCCGCCTCTACAAGAAACCAGGAGTAAATGGCCTGTGGTAGTAGGTCCTTCCCCCTGTCCTGTCTCTGAGTTTGGCCAGCACCTCAAGGAGCATCAGACTGCGTTCTTTTTGTGTCTGTTGCCAGGTTGCCAGTATCCAAGATGGTGCCTGGCAATTCCCGTTCTCGGGGTCATGGTCTCGCGAGATTCAGACCAGGTCTTGCTGACGTCACCAGGGAGATGGAGAGGGCAATCCCAGAGGCTCCTGCACCTTGGGACTTAGAAGAGGAGGGGAAGCTGCTTTCCATGAGGGAGGACAGCGACACTGAATCACACATTCCTCCAGTGGCTGCCATTCAGCATGAGGAGGACATGGGAGGACCTGCAGTGATTTCTGGATCAATGTCTGCAGGGCCCAGCAGTTCTGGCAGTGCTGGTAAGCACATTTATTTTTTCACAATGTTAGTGGAAGGGCTTCAGGACTGGGGGTTGTGTGTGGTAGCAGGTTGGGGGGACAGATAGGGAGGCTCAAGGGGGCACAGAGTTCTGGGAATCTCTGTGGAACCTGCTGATGGGATTGATTCCAGGGGAGAAGGACACACCTCGCACGCTATACCTCGCACATTTCACATTTGGCTGCAGGGCTTTGCAATCTTGGCAAGCATAATAGGTGAAAAGTCGCCAGAATATCGGGCAGCACGGTGGCTCAGGGGTTAGCACTCCGGCCTTTGCAGCGCTAGGTCCTAGGTTCGAATCCCAGCCAGGACACTATCTGCATGGAGTTTGCAGGTTCTCCCCGTTGTTTGCGTGGGTTTCCTCCGGGTACTCCGGTTTCCTCCCACATCCCAAAAACATGCAATAGGATTAATTGGTTTCCCCCTAAATTGACCTTAGACTACATTAATGACATATCACTATGGTAGGGACATTAGATTGTGAGCTCCTTTGAGGGACAGTTAGTGACATGACTTTGTACAGCGCTGCGTAATGTGATGGCGCTATATAAATACTGTATAATAATAATAACATTGCTCTGCCTTATTCTGCTACTTGGACGCCGTTGGGAAGGCTTACAGGATGGCTGCGCTATGACAAACAATTTCGTCAGCGCAGGACGGTGCACCCTTCCATAAGATGGGACCACAAGGACATTAGCTTGTTGATGAAGCTGATGAACCCTACTCGGGCGGTAGCTTAGCCCTTTCATGGGGGGGCTGGCGGACAGTTTACCCCAAATTCACCGGCCGTTAGAAGTTGGGGCTTATGCTGGCTATACAAATGAGGGAGCGTGCTGTTTCTCAACCCTGATTCATTTTGTTATATCTGTGGCAGTTTCACCATTCCCAGTCAAGGGCAAACATCAGCACATTTGTAGAGCAAGCCTATTTGGGATATTTCAAAGTTAAACTTGGTGATCAAGATAAGTCTTGGGCCCCCTCGAATCACTGTGTGCAAACAGTGATTTGAGGGTTTACGGATGTGGACAAAAGGAACACGTGATAAGATGCCATTTGGTATACCTATGGTTTGGCGAGAGCCAGGAGATAATTTGACTGACTGTTGCTTTTGTGTAGTGAAAACTTCAGGATATAACAGGAAAAATAGAGTATCCTAGTCTACCATCCGCTATACGCCCAGTGGCTCATTCAGATGAAATCCCAGTGCTGGCTTTCGTTATGAAACCCTCTGTTGAAGAACATGATTATGGTGATGAACTAGGTGAAAACAATGATGATGAGTTTGAACTTGAAGAGGACTCTATTTGTAAGGGATTTGATCAGGATGAGTGATTTGGCACGTGATTTGGGACTATCGAAGAAGGCTTCAGAACTCCTAGCATCAAGACTGCATGAGAAAAACTTACTTGAAAAAGGAACGAAGGTATCGTACTTTCCAACCAGAGAAATTGCATTTCTGCCCTTCAGAACTGACAGTGGCTTTGTGTATTGCCATAACATACCTGGTTTAATGGATGAATTGGGAATTTCAATCTATAGCTCAACTGAATGGTGACTATTCATCGATAGCTCAAAGCGGAGCTTATAGTGTGTCCTCCTTCGGAGTCCCAATTGGCCACTCAGTTTCTCTTTGTGAAGAATATACAGACATAAAGAGAGTCATTGAGTTGTTGCAAAATCACCAACACAATTGGGTCATCTATGTTGACCCTAAAATGGTATCCTTCCTTCTTGGTCAGCAACACGGATACACCAAGTATCCCTGTTATCTGTGCATGTGGGACAGCAGAGCTTGTGAGAGGCATTAGGTGGAAAGGAATTGGCCTACAAGATATGACCTAAAGCAAGGTGATCCAAACATTCTACATGAGCCACTTGTTGATAGAAAGAATATTATATTCACGCCGGTGTGTTTGATGGTCCACAGAATTGGCAGATCATCAAAAATGAACATTTCATTAGGACAATGTCAGATGTCGAAAAGAATGCTTGATTATCATTCAAAGCAATTGTAAAGGACTTTCTTGGAACACACGAGCAAATAATTACACAGAAATTGTCCAGAAACCCTTGGGGAGCTACAAAATGCTTGATTGCAATATGAGCATCAAGGTGCATTTTCTGCATAGCCATCTTTCTAACTTCCTGAAAAACCTTGATGCAGTCAGTGATGAGCAAGGTGAAGGACTCCACCAAGATTTGAAGGTCATGGAAGGATGGTATCAGGGTAGATGGGATGTATATATGATGGTTGACTGATGTTGGAGCATCCAGCGGAAATGTCCTAATACTGAACACTCCAGGAAAAGCTATAAGGGTAAATTTTTACCTTAACCGCTTACCCGGTTTTATTTTCAAATGTTTTACTGTAAAAAAAATGTCATAGAGTAACAATAAATTCTTTGTATGAACAAAAGAAAATTAAATAAACAGTATATTCAAGTTATTATTTCTTTACTTTTTTATTGTATGTAAAATTTGTATGATTTTTTGACAAAAATGGAGGGTACCCTATATCCTAAAAACTGGATGTGATAGCAAAAAACTGGGGTCATTTCTGGATTCACCATCCAAAAATTGGTAAAAAAAACTGTAAGATCTAACTCAACAAAAAATGCGTTCCCCAGTGTTATTGACCTATGCCATTTTTTATATTCTTTTATATCTTTTATAATCTTTTATATTATAAATATTATAAACATTTATATTTGTCCATTATAATTTTAAACTTGTGTTTTTATGTATGACTTTTGTTTTGTTCTTTGTTCTAATATCAAATCAAAGACATTAGTGATCAGAAGTGTTCTCCCACTTTAATCCCAGACAATTGATCCTAATTTGTCAGTTCCAGCTATAAACTCCTTTAGCTGGGCTTTTAGAAAACTCACATTCAGTGCCTTCAACTTCTGCTTGTAAAAGTGGCGTGAAATCTCCAGTTAATGTACAATAAAGCTGACCTTTAAATAAATTCACTCCCTAGATTGTCTTTTGAATTATCTTGTTATTCAACAGGTTATCTAAATCTTTAGACTGTCCTGGATGCCTGTATTCTATACCAATTCCAAGGGAAATCCCTCCCTTGTTTGTAGAGGGTTTCACATACAGTAGTTCTTTTGTTTTCTGAATAAATATTAGTTTTATACTACTCTTGACATAAAAAATGGCAACTCCACCTCCCATTTTTCTGCTCTGTTTTACCTGTATGTAACCTGGTATATCTTTTTCACAGTCATTTAAATCCATGAACCATGACTATGCAATACCCCACCATTTATATTGTACATGCAGTGTATGCAAATAAAGTTATTCCTAGACTTAAAAGATGTCTGCTCACAAAGTTTGCAAAGTATGAATGATTTGCAGTATTCAGCTGTACCAGATTCTCTAGCTGCATTAACCTCTCCATCAGGCAGGTCTTTGGAAACATAGACCCCCACACATTTTAACCTGCTGGGGACAGAAATGTTGGTTTTTAATTAAATATCTGCCCCTGTCTCAGGTGAAAAGCTTGTATAAAAACTCCTAAATTTCATGCTCAATTGCTCAGTACTGTTCTGAGAATATAGAGATTTATTTATAAGTCCTAATCATTTTTTGTAACTTGACTAAGTTCTCTGATAACCCATAGGAAAATACGGTAAGTGGCTTGATGGACTGACTACATTAGGGCTTTCTATTACTTATAGTAGGTCTACTTGCAAATAACTATGGATGTTTCTCATATGTGAACCTTTTTAAACTTCTTGCCATCTGAATATAGATATCTACATTTTAATGCAGATCAACTATCTTTAGACCTAGTCCACATGCTTTCAAAGGCTTGGGTAAAGGGTAAATTGACTGTTCAGGACATATGCACAGAAAAATCAGTGTACTCATCTTTGTGGCTAGGGTATTATCAGACCAATAGAGAAACAATTTTGGAAGCAACATATATAAGCTTGTATTAGGTACTTCAATGTTATTAATAAAAAAGTGTTTATGCTTCTTATATTCTTTATGTATCAATGAAAGCGACTTTTATATATTTATGTATATAAAATTCAACCAAGGAGAATAACTATGTATGCCACTTTTGTTTCTATTTGTATGCAGTATGAGCACAGAAGACTATATAGTTGCTGATCCGTATTATTTATAGTATAAGCTATGTTTTGCTTATTCCTACACTATTTCTTTTATATATAGGCAATATTTTTTACCTTCCCTATCCTTGAGCTGAATGCACTGTTTTTGACGTTGACGTTTGATGTTGGTTATTTAGTTTGGTTCTGCAATACCGAACTATTGTCACTATTCAAAATAAGTTATTTTGCCCAGATGGTAGCAGATAAGACAAATGAGGGACAAAGAACTGCAAAATTCTATTGCCATGGGGGCTGAAAAGCTTAGTGTTATTGTATTAGAAGGATATTTAGTGCAGGCAGAATCTATGGGCCTGATTTATTAAAGCTCCCAAGGCTGGAAAAGATAAACTTTCATTAGTGAAGCTGCAAACCTGGAATGTATTTCTTCAAAGCCATTTGCTACCCTGTTTCCCCTATGATAAGGCACTCTCTTATATTTTTTGAAATGCCAAAATATGCCCTAGGTCTTATTTTCAGGGGGATGTCTTATTTTTCCATGAAGAAGACTACAGTACACATTTATTGTTGAAAATCACTCATGTGCCATTGATTGTCCCCTTTCTGATCACTACCATATGTGCCATTGATTGTCCCCTTCTGATCACTGACTCACCTTTTTTTTGGCTTCTACAGCTGGGTAACAGACAGAGGAGTCACACAGAGGCACACAGTATCAGGTATCGGAGGATGTCTTATTTGCGGGGGGTGCTTTATTTTAATTGTTTGAGCAAAAATATGGGGGTGGGTTATTTGATGGGGATGCCTTATCATCGGGGAAACATGGTATTTGCAAGCAAATGCTTTGAATCGTGGACCAGATCTATTCCAGGTTTTCTGGATCACCCAGCTTCACTGACAAAAGTGCATCCTCTCCAGCCTTGGAGAGCTTTAATAGATCAGGGCCTATGACTAAGGCCTCTAAGACTGGAGAAAATGACTATCATGGGAGTGCCTGGTTGATTCAGCAAACACTGGAATGGATCTAGACTGGGATTTAAATAATTTGGCGAACAAAAGTAAATGATTAATGGAAATCCATTCAGGGTTTTCTGGATCACCCATGATCATCCATGATAGTCTACCTGATCCAGTCATGAAGAACTTTAATAAATCAAGCTGGTGGAAGTGGTGAGTACTGTTTAGCACAAAGAAGTAGTATCAGGGGTGCAGGAGGTGCTTTGGCAGGGTTTGTGAGTGGTAAGGAGATAAAAGATTAGAGTGCATGGTACCAAGGGAACAAGGTACTTTATTGGCCCAAAAGAAAAAGCTGTTTATCCATACAGAGCTCAATATGATGTAGGCAAAAAAAAAAATTATATATATATATATGTGTGTGTGTGTGTGTGTGTGTGTGTGTGTGTGTGCAGCTACACACTACAACTGAATTGAATAGTAAGAAAGAGTCCTTAATAGTTTAATCTAGACTACTGTCCATGTGATGTGTAGACTGGAAGGGTTCAGGAGGACTTATCCACCTCTATGGGGTTCTGCTGCTAGAAGTTACTACATAGTACTGCTAATCTCCTCTTTTAGGCATCTATTCATAAAACAGGGATTCAATCATTCTCTTGTGGGAATCTTCCAGGTCCATGGGTTTCAATAGAAGTAATTGATTCCCACCAAGGTATATTTGAGGGAATGTCAGATTCACTGCTTTAGAAATAGAGTCCCTAGAGTTTCTACACATACCAACAATTAGCTCCCAAAACAAGGAATTTCCCATCACATAATGTATTTGCAACTGCAGCTGCCATTTGACAGGTACAGGCTGCAATTCAGTTATAAGTGACAGGAGACTTCTTGTCTTGGTAGGCAATTGTTGGCATCTGTAGAGATTGTTGCAGGTTTAAAATAAAGTGTAAATAAGCAGAGCAGTCAGTAAACATCTGAATAGTATAACAATTTGTGTCACTACCAAAACAAGCTAGATATTAGTGACAATTTGACTTATTCCAAAGACACTAATGTATATTACATGCTGTTTATTGACATTTAAATGTAGGCTAGCAGAATCTGCACTAGCCAGATCCAGCAGGTAGCAAATGGATGTTTGCCAAATTTCTAGCACCATCCATTCACCCCATCTCCCTATGCCCCAGCTTCTCCATTGTTTCAATTAGGCATTGTAATCTTTGGCCCAGTTTCTGCTGTTGGCCCTTCACCACTACCACACTAGTATCTCCAGAGACCATAGTGGCTGCACACTATTTTCACCGCTGGAACTCCTCCTCTGTGTCTTAATACCAACCCACTAACCTTACCAATGCAGCTGACCCTCATCCCAATACATCCCTATCCACCTCTCCCGCTTTCATCACCCCTCCTGCATGCCCCATTTCACTTGCTTCTGTACCAATACCTGTCTCTGTGCTCATCGCTCATCTTACCAGTTCATGATTCACATAGTGAGGTGTCCCTCACCGGTATGATGGAGGACTTGGTTTTCAAGAGTAATATCTTTAGTTTGCTGAGACTTTGATTTATAATCAATTTAATAAAAAAAAAGTTATCAGCACTCTAAACAAGGCACTAACCTATTTAAATTAAAGATATACGAAAAGCAGGGTGGCAGATCTATTCCCTATATACAACATACTAAAGAGCCTTACATTTAGCATTAGCACACAGATGGACATGTACCCAATGTCCAAAGTTTAGGTGCTGACCTGCTGAGCTGTAAACTCATGGTTCATCCATATGTTGTGGTCCCAGTTTACAGAGTGGACAGAACATCCAAATAATAATAATTTATTTTTCAATAGAGATGCATGAAGGATAGTTCCTAATAAGATCCTACCTATAATAGGAATATATATATATATATATATATATATATATATATGTAATAAAAAAAAACATGTCAAGCACCACAATTGATCATTGTGGCTAAAAATACTCATACATCCATATGTCATTGTATTGGAGCAAACAAAAGCGTTGTATATACAGGTGCTTATCGATCTATCAGAACTTAAATTGTCATTCAACAGCCTATATTATTGTGTCTGCATTTGCTTGTAAAAGTCTGCATTTCTGTGGCTGTAAAATGTTCATTTTGGTATTTTCTGAGCAACATGGACTATAGATTTTTACTTTTACATTTTGGTGATGTCAATGCTCACTTCATCTGGGCTTGTTCTTGTATGAAAGACATTTAAAATTATTAACAGATGTCACAAGGCTTCCAAAAAAACTAAATAAAATCCAATATTTCTTTACAGTATACCAATGCTTAGCTGGACTTTGGAATGCAGAAGCATACAGTCTTTAGTAAACCAGAACCAGACCATATTTTCGCTTTGACTGTTGACCACAAATTTATAAGCATTTTAGCTAACTTTAAAAATTGTAAATATATTACTAAGTTGGTAAGTTTAATTCAAAAGCTTATTAGTAAGATAGTATACACAAATATGGCCTAATAACTCCATTAAAATGGACCTATTACTATTATTTTTTTTTATTACATGTATTCTTCATTTTACGACTCACCTGTTTACCGAACGCTCGCACTCAAGACTGGCTCCTCCAACGAGTACACTGTACAATGTGCATCCACCCAGCATCTCCTCTTCCGTCTTTTGGGCTCCGACTGTCTTCCTCCTCCACATTCCTTTCATTTTCTGGTCTTCAGACCATCACTAAGCTTGTCACTAACAGGTAATACCTAGGTCTCAGGAGCTGAACTTGGTCATTAAGCAAAGAGCATCTGTATATAAAAGGGAGGCCAAGCCTTTTCTATAATAAAAAAAAAATATTTTTTATTTTTCAGGGAGGACCCCTCGTCTTCCGTCTTTAGTGCCACGGCAGTAAAGACTGAGTAGGAAACCTGCAGCCTCTTGTCATGTCATATGTGGGCTGTTCCTTCTGCGCTCTGCTTTATGCCTAAAAAAGTGTCAATCTCACACATACGCATTTTCAGGAAGCCACGTCACCCAATCTCACGCCTGGACAGTGCAAGATGGGTGACATGAAAAGGAAGAAGGAGGAAGAGGTTGATGGCGCCCAGTGTCCAGAAGAAGAAGGCGGGGCTACTCTGGACCGACTGGACTGGGATCACAGGGAGATTGAAGGCTTTTCACCTATAAAGGTAGTAATTCTTTTACTGCAAATTCAGCTTTAAACATCCTGGTAAAGTGTACATAGTAAAGAATATGTCAAAAGAAGCATTAGTGGTATGGCTGTTGGTAGGACATGCAGCTTTCATCTATCATTATATTTTACATTTTTGTATTGTCAGCTTTATGCAAGAATCTGAATCAATTATCTGCTCATCATAGGACAACTACTAAAAATGTATTATGAATTATTTTTTTATTTTAAAATGATATACATTTTTTGCCATTAAAATGAACCTGAAGACAATTGTTTATTAACAAATCATCTCTTAATTCAAAAGGTAGATAAAAATGATACAAAAATCATCACATTGTTTGCAATATTAACTGTGCAGGATTTAAAACCTTTGCTGCTAGTTGTCAAGAAGAGCTAGACAAGGCAGCTTTGTTGAGATGCAATAAAAAAAAACCCTCACTCTAGACGTTGCTATCTCATTAGCATATTCTTGGTATAATTCTCATAGGGCATGCAAATGTATGCAAAAAAAACAATCCAGAGAAAGTCAAAAATAGCAATGAACATTAAAATCACCCCGCTTGAATATTGTTTTATGCAAAAGATATATTCACTGTGTAGTTTATTTAAATCGCCCAACTTTGGGTATTTCTGTTAATATTTCATAAAATGAGAATAGAACAAAAAGACAGTGAATTTTAATGAGCATTCTGATGAGAATCAAACCCCTACTTATAGTGTAAATTCTGGATTTCTCCTTAGTTATTCCTGCATTATTATGCATCTGACAAAGCTGGGCTCAGTCCATATTCTTGAGATTACTATAAGCCCTTTTTAGCCAGAAAAATGTACTGTATTTAAAGGTAGACTTGTTTTTTATACTGGGATATTTTCATAAATACATTTCAATACATTGTACCAATAATCAGCCTCATTTCTAAGTAATTACAATATTTGTTTATGGACAATAACAGAGGTTGCATGTATACAGCAGGATTGGTAACTATAGGACCTCCTATGCAGCATGGGGTTGAGCTGCAGCATACCCTGCACCCCCTCAATAGAAGACAAGGAGCACTGCATATTGTTCATGCTTGAAAATTCTTCTAGAAACTTAATGAATGTAGTTTTACTAATATGGCTTTAAAAATTTGCTGGTTTTCTCAGTAAAAAAATGTATTTTATTAAAAAATTTATTTACTACACTATCTGACTACACTAAAATTGGCAAAGGAAACTATTATTAGTCATTTTTACCCATAATGTTTAATTTAAAAAACAAAAAAACAAAAATGCAGTTCTTCTGGTTATAAAAGCTAAAAATAATTACAAAAACACTGAACAAAGAATTGTCAGCAAAATTGCTTGTGAATGTGCGTGTGGCTAGGGGGAGGGCTAGGGAAATCTGTGGGAACATGTTTCAAGCAAGACATATTTGAGCAAGAAACAAGCATGTAACATTTCCATCCCTGCTGACTTTAAAAATGCATTTTCCTGACTATAATTTTTATTAAAAAAAATGTGTTTGTCCTTTCTTTATCATTTAGAACAAGTTCCCACAGGTCCTTTTGATTCCCCAACAATGGTGATGAGAATACCATGTTCAGGAGCTTTTCTTTTAACCTAAAAAGTCAACAGCTTAAAAAAATGCATTTTATGGCTATACTTTACTTTACAGAAAAACATAGAAATGATACCATGCTCAGGGGATTTGCAGTTAACTACAATGAAAATCAGCAATACCCGATTACAACTTCTGCCTGTTTCTTGTCCTTGCCCGCTTGCTATGACTTTTTACCTTTTGACCACAGCCTTTCCGGACAATTTTGTACTATGCTTTGTTGATTGCCTGTTGGCACTCTGAGTGTAACTAAAAGGCCACATACTTGAAGCCATCCACAGCAAAACCTTTTATCCCTTTCATTTTATTAGACCCAGTGGGCCTGATTTATTAAAGTTCTCCAAGGCTGGAGAGGATACACTTTCATCAGTGAAGCTGGATGATCCAGCAAACCTGGAATGTATTTCTTCAAAGCCATCTGCCATTTTTTCTTCACACTGGTCTGTAATACATGTGGTCTATCACTGCCTTCCCATCCCTAAAGTAATGCTGGCCCAGAAAACCAGACAGACAGTATATTATCTTTCGGCCCGAGGTCCTCAGAGTAACGTGTGAGTTTATTTTCATACTCATTTGATTTATTGAAGTTCTCCAAGGATAGAAGGGATACACTTTCATCAGTGAATCTGGGGGATTCAGCAAACCTGTAATAGATTTCCTAAAAGTCTATTTGCTAGCAAATGTTTTGAATCCTGAACCAGATCCATTCAAGGTTTGCTGGGTCACCCAGATTCATTGATGAAAATGTATCCTCTCCAGCCTTGGAGAGCTTTAATAAATCAGACCCAGTGGCCTTCTTTAGGTTCTACCTTTGCCCGTTTACACAGGGGGTCTGCTACTTCCATGACCAGTATGCTTTTAACGTAGACATAACATTGCTTTGCACAGCCCAAAAATACAATATATGGGAATTAACAAATCTGCCCTAGCAGAAGTTATATACTCATACATACCATATTTATTCGAGTATAACGCACAAAATTTTATACCCAAAAAAGAAATCAAAGTTTGGGTGCGCGTTATAAACGAGGACTGGGGTGGCAGTGGCGGCCGGTCCATTGAGGGCGTACGCGAATTGTGAGTTTTCACTGCGCCTTTTCCGGGCTGCAGCCGCTCACTGTACGCGACGCGGTGACGTTTTTTTTTTCCTTTGCCCTCACGTACAGTGAGCGGCTGCAGCCCGGAAAAGGCGCAGTGCAAACTCACAATTCGCGTACGCCCTCAATGGACCGGCCGCCACTGCCACCCCAGCCCTGCCACCCCCGAATTGGGTTTGCCGCTTCATTTCCTCGCCCACACGTTACGGTAAGCATTGCCGCTAATTTTATTTCGGTATTGTGTTTATATCAGTTTAAGTTGTTAATAAATGATTTTTATCATGGCCGCACGTGTTCAATAATATTTTTTGTCAATTAAAATGCTTGGTGTAAACAAAATTTTATACCGATGTTTAATCGAAAATTAGGGGTGCGCGTTATACACGAGTGCGCGTTGTACTCGAATAAATACGGTAATCAACAGTACACTAACAGTCATATATTATTATATGGTGCACAATATCTGTGTGTGTGTGTATATGAATAAATGAAAATACTCAGATGCAGTGGCCCTTGGTGATGCAGATGTCATGTGTAGGGCCTTTCCAACACCAAAGATAGCATCTGGGCTCAGTTCTTCAGAATACTGAATCATCAAGTATTAATTGTCTATATTAAATATTATTGTGGTCTAACTAACTTAGCAATAGTTCATCCCTATAGGATACTATCTACAATGTCACTAACCTTCTAATTTGGCCTAACCTATAATTTTATGTCTTTGGCTCTAAAAGCTTTTCCTAATTTCTTTTTTGTTATCTCAAGGTACTGGCATTCAGGTCATATGTTAAAGTTAGAATGGATTACACTCACCATTTACAGTCTTTAACTGATGATGATTATGGAAAATTAGCAATGTTAACACTATACATTATACTTTTATATTTTTTTTTTAGAGTTTAGAAACATGAAAGGTTATGCTTTTAGTACCACTCTAGAGTGATCAGCACAGATAATAAAATACGATCAAGACATTGGAGCAATGATTTAAATTTGCTGAACGAAAGTGAAAATTTCCATCAGAGCAGTTATCATTATATGTAGTGCATCTGATCCTCTCTTTACACTTACTAAGTATTTTAATACCTGCAAAGATTAACTCTCCTTTATTTAAGTCCTGCCATCATGCAGCAATTCACTGCTAAAATTTTGGAGCAAGGCAGAAGCTTCCAGATATGTTTATAATTTATATTCTTGTCTCAGCAAAGCCTTAATAAAATGTGCACGCCAGGGCTATTCAACTAAGCTACTGGCTTCTTACATAAGTAGTTTGTAAAGTACAATTTGATAATTTACTGACTCTTTGTTGCCTAGTATGTGTATTCCCTGCCTTTTTTTACAGTCATGTAAAAAGTAGTATGGCTTGGAAGATAGCACTGCATGCGTAAGAAAAACCAGAACAATCGTTCTGGTGAAAGTTTTCTAAGAGGATTGGCATAGTAAAGATCAGAAGGGAGGCCATTGCTAAGGTATATGGAGGGCAGCATTCCATTTTGCTGGTGGGGAGTAGAACCACCTGTTAGCATTTTGTTAAAGTCTTCATCTATTTGAATACTTATGTTTCCCTCTACTTTACTTTATAGCACTCAACTAATTTGGAAGTGCTGTCATTCTTTTAAAAAAAGTTCAATTTTTTACCTTTTCCCGGCTTAGCTGTCCCAATACGGCCAAATAAAAAGTAGAATTATAAATAATATTATGTTTAAAGCTGTTTAAACCAGGCTTTTAACTATTAGCACATTCAAATGCATTACATACATTGCATATCATACAAGACAACACCAGGGCAAGCCAAGGATAGGCTGGAATGAATCAGCAGCCCTTATGATTTTTTTCCTTATTCTTGTATTGAATACATTTTTACCATGTGTTTACAAGAGTTTTGGTTTCTGTCTTTTAATTTTTGGGATCATTTTTGGGATGTTCATTATTCATAGATTGCATAATTGGGCATGTTTCTTTGCATACATATAGTGTGCTAAAAGACATCCCTCTCTCATTGTATAATGTTGGCAAGTATACTATCTGTATATGTTTCTTCAATAAATGCATCTGGAAACATTCTCTCCATCAATAACACCTGTTTCAGTATACAATTATTTACATTTACCTTCATGCTCAATTTGTTTATGACTAGGGTTCCCCTTCTCCACAAACAATGCAAATGAACCATACACAGTACCTTAAAGTAGTTCACTTTCCCATTGTGCAAAGCTTTGTGCTGCATATCTTCATAATGTTGCTCTGTGTAGTCGTTCCTAAAAAAGTTTCATTTGTACTTATATGCTCCTGGTGTTTGCCCATCAACCTCAACTAAAATAAAGAGAGATCTTTTTTGGGTGCCTGCAACCATCATACCTGTGGACAATGGGAAGATAAACTGTCATAGGAGAATCTGGGTGATGCAGCAAACCTGGATTGGATTTCTTAAAAATAAATTTGCTTTTAGTGAACAAATGTTCTCAATCATGGACTAGATCCATTCCAGGTTTGATGAATCACCCATGATCGTCTATCTTCTCCAGTCTTGGAGAGCTTTCATAAATCAGGCCCAATGTGTGAAGATGCCCTGGTTAACTGACATGCATGATACGTGTAAATGAAAGAAAATGCAAGGATGAGCATAATGACAGCAAATTGACTGTGTAATCCTGTTACTTTGCCTGTATGGGATACAGGTGTTCTTCAAAGTAGATCTAAACCCAGTTACTAAAATGTAATATGCCTTTGAACCAATCAGTTTAATATCCAAAGTCCAATCCAATCTTTTGAAATTTGCAATAAAAGAATATGGAGAATCTACCACGTTATCCAGGCACTTTCTTTTATAGGCCTCACATCAGTAATCTGTGGCCTCAGGGAAGATTCTACATGTATTGTCAGATCTTCATAGGATGTCAAAAAAAACCCTTTAAAATTAGAGTGTCATGACCGGCCAGCAAAATGCTAATAGGGACAGGGTTAAGATGTGGGCATGAGCCCTAAATTGAGGAAGTAATGCATCACTAAAAAACAGAAATTAATCTCAGAAAGGGCACAGAAGTTTTTTTTTCCATGTGGATGGGGTGGGGGGATGATTTTACAGTTAGCATAGGGGCCTCTCAAATGATTATCATACTTTACTGTATTTTTATATCGTCAACATATTACACAGCGCTGTACATTAAATAGAGGTTGCAAATGACAGATACAAAAATGATGCGGAAGGAGGAGAGTACTATACCTAGAAGAACTTACAGTCCAAGAGAAGGGGGATGTAGCACACATTAGGAGCGAGGATTTGGGATAGTGACTGAGCAGTGAGGGTTTCAGAGACAGAAGACAGGTAGGCGATTTTGAAAGGATGAGATTTAAGAGCTTTTTTAAATGTGCCAAAAGTAGCATTAAGCCTCAGAGGATGTGGAAGGCCATTCAAGAGTGCCAGTACAGTCATTGAAACGTCTTGGAGCCGTGTATGTGACAAGGTTATGAGTGAGGAAGTCGTTTGAAGTTATTGGAGGAGCGAAGTGAGCGGCTAGGGTTGTATTTTTCTATTAGGTCAGAAAACTAATTGGGACAAAAAGTGTGAATTGATCTGAGGGCAAAATACAGGCGCTTGAATTTTATTCCAAGGTGAAATGGAAGCCAAAGAGAGGCAGAATAAGGAGTGGTGGGAAGATGGATGAGTCCGGCTGCAGCATTCATAATAGATTGTAGTGGAGAGAGTTGGATTAGTGGGATACCAGTGAGGAGGATGTTACCGTAGTCCTGATAGGGGGAAGATAATGAGTTCTGTTTTATCCAGGTTGAATTTCAGAAACCTGACAACTATCTATGATGAGATCACCGACAGACAGCATGAAATCTTATCAAGGACTGAGGGAGACAAGTCGGGTGGACAAATAGATTTGAGTGTCATCTGCATACAGATGGTACTTTAAGCCAAAGGAGTTTGCCAAATGAGGAGGTGTAGAAAGATAAGAGAACCAGTCCAAGGATTGACCCTTATTTAGGGCACCAGGCCACAGAATCCCTAGACAGCCCCCTGAATGACTGTATGAGAACATATGCTTAACCCCATAAACATTCCAGTCATTGTAAATTCTTTCTTCAAGAAAAGTAAATATATATTTTTAACTAAAATATGTAATAAAAATCTAAACTATGACAAAAAATGCTATAGTGGGCAATGACCATCACTCTTATTGTTAAAGACTTTAAAATATATCAGTTCATAAATTCTATAAATCACAAAGGTTTCATATTTTGTACTTTATAGTGTACGGTGATCTATAAATACTTCTTTAAATACATCCATATGCATTAGGTTTCTGAAATGTAATGAAAGGGAAAATTGTCACAGTAGGAGCATTTGTTTAATAACTAGCATAACAAAAAAAAGATATACAGGTGTTTGAGCTACATGAATTTCGCAAGTTCACTGGCTGCTTTTAAGATGGCTGCAAAAAAATGTCATGCTACGTTGACACTAGGAATATAACGTTACGCTTTAGGAGTTTTTTAATGGTTCACATCTGTGAGAAAGCAAAAGATGTGCTGGCTTGTTAAGATTCGTTTTTAAGAGGAGTAAAACTACATGGAGCAACACAAGGCTTCCCAAGAGATTACAGAGGGCAGCCATATGAGATTACAGCATGCTTAAGAAATGTATTTATTTTGCAATGTTTTACTTTGGAAGGAGAAATGGGGGCAATTGTTGTTTTTAGAGATAATTATTTCTGTATGATTTCATTTTTCTATACACTTTAACCTCAGCTATGTCTAAGTTAGTTTGTTTGTTTCAATATTTTATGGGAATTACTATGGGCACATAAAAACAGGGCAAAGATTGTATTTTATGTTAACTGTGTTCTGTACCAAATTTGCTAGGCTAAAACTGGAATGTTACTACAACTTCTACTACTACTACTACTACTACTAATATTAATAATAAATACCTTTTTAATAATAATATAAATCCATTAAATTGTTTTAATATGTGACTAGCACCTGACAGTTGCAGAATAAGAAACTAAGGGTGCAGAAGTGATAAGTGTTGATCAAATTAGGACATTACATTTTTGTTCATTTTCATGAAAGTTTACACTCAGATCTCAAATTTTTAATTTGGGCAGTATAATTTATGAATGGTATGATCCTCTGCAAACTGGATAAATGTTATTCATAAATTAAGGATTAAATAAAATTACAAATCCGCTTGGAATTCCAATCAATTTCGTCATTAATAAAGTTGATTGTATTTGGCATACAACATTGCACCTCTACCCACTAGATCTTTTTTTTAAAGAAGTTTCATGAGAACACTGGAGTGTGGGGAAAATTGACATTTGCATATTGGATCAGTACAATTAATATAGGAATGTAAACAGCTAAGGTGCAATCAATCAAACATTTACTGTATAAGTAAACAATACATTCAGAAACTTTTTTTCTCATTTGGAAAGTTCCAGTCAAGCAATTCTATTAGAAAAGAATGCCATTACCTTGAAATGTATTGTTTTCCAGAATGAAAATGCTAACTAAAGGCATAAAGATTTAAACATATTGGAGAGGATGTATTGTATATATGTATGCTAAAAAGGAAATATAATTTCTCTAACTTCTTGTTCCCCAGTTGGTGCTAAATAGAAAATATATTCTTTTGATAACAATATAAAAAAATACAACATAAAAACCTGTCCATCCTACAGGCTTATATCAACATATATCAAGGCTTGAAGGGTCATGTATGCTTACCAGCAGGATGAGCAACAAGGTGAATCCAAAAACAGCATGCCAGTGTATATTACATTAGATAACAGCAGGATTGATAACAACAAAAGAAGAGGAAATCCCAACTCCAGTCCAGCTGAATATCTGACAACAATTTATGTCCACAACGAACATCCATTTTAACGATTTCGGAGAGTTTTTTTTCAAGATAATTGATAAATCAATTTTAAACTCCTAATATATAGGAATTGTGTTTATATAGAAACTGTAGAATATTTTCACTGTGAAGTCTGTGGCCAAGGAGAGGTATTGTAGGGGATAGTGGTGGTTTGGATGTTAATTCTGACTCCATTTTCAGGTCATGTGAACTTGGAACTGAACTTGGAGTTTGAGTAATCCCAGTTCTAGTTCCAAGTGATTTCCAGAAAATCACAGGAAAGTAATCTGAAAACAGGTGACCACTTTGGCATGCCTGTCTCTATCTTCTATACAGCCCTCAAATACAGATGGCGCGTAACTAGCCAAATCACAATTTTCTACTACATGTTCATTCACACAATTTTTGCCAGTTTAGGAAAAATAGTACTGGCAATGGTAGTAGGTCAGGAGACCAATCACTAATGGATCCTCCACTCAAACTATACATCCTGGGATCCAAAATTCTCCAAACTACAGGTAGCAAGGGGTAGAACACCAGCATCCCCTTTAAGCACATTACCAGTGGTAGCAGAGTGAAAGAGGTCCTGTTATGCGTGTTTTCACAAGGTAACAAGAGGAAGATTTCTCCCGGCCATGCTTAAACATTTGTGGACTGGCAGGGAGATGAAGATGAATGAAGCCAGACCACTTCCTCTGCAAAACTGCATAACCGCTCTCTATTGAGGTAAATATGTTCTCAGTCAGCTCTTCCCTTAGCAGACAGTATTCTTGTCTCAGGAAATTGAAACAAGTAGTTTGTGTAAAAATCAGGAAACAACAGACGATAGTAGAGGAGCTGTGTAATGATGCACAACATTTATTTTATCAGTAGTAGTGCAAAGGAGGAGAGCATGGTTAGTGGCACAATTATTATTTGCTGTCTTGGTTCTGCAGCTGTTTCTTGTTATGGCAGTAGTAGTGGTGCTGATAGCAGACGTGGTGGTACTGATGGTGGTAATAGAGGTCATAATGTAATCCAAAAGTTAGAAGATCACATGGGGCAGATGATATAATCTTATCTGGCATGCCCACAAGTGCCTGATTGCTTACCTATCAACCAAAGGTATTACTAGGTCAAGAAATTATACATTTATCCAGAATTGTCAGAGTATGCCATCCAGGTGCTGTCTTTTCCACTTTTCAGTGTTGGAGAGAGTTTTCAGTGTAGCAGGTGGAATTTTTGCTCCCAAATGGACTACACTGTCTGCCACCAGTGTAGAGTGATTGCCAGTCATCTGATCTTGATGCCCATGAGAGTTAAGCCGTACCTAAACTCAGAATTTTCACTTTATATAAAAGGGTAGACAACATTCTGTTTGTTTTTTTTTTAAGTGCAACACCCTTTTCTTTTTAGACAAAGGGTTAAGCACCGCCCCCTTAATGGGGGCTTTCTGGGTTACTATTGTCACACATGCCAGGAGGCTGTTGGGTGCTCATTCTGCGCATGCCTGAGGTGGCATGCCTAAGGAGCCCTTTCGTCTACGCATGAGCAGTGAGTTTCCCTCACGCATGTACAGTGAGATCGGCCAGTTTTTTTTTTTCAAACTATGTTACCTGATCTTGCGCCTGCAAGAAGAAGAACTCGGAAGAAGAGGAGAAGATGGTGATGCCTTGAAGACGAATACCGGGATTAAGCGGGACTCGATGGAAGAAACCCCTGGACCGATTGACTGCTCTGCGGGATTGAAGGTAAGTGTATTTTTTTGTTTTGTTTTGAGCACTTTTGAGTTTACTTCCTCTTTAATTGCACCACCACTTATATACCATTTACTCATACTCAATATACCATTTGTGGTATATTGACTTGAGAAGAGGTAATACCTACCTTAAAAAAATCACAGAAAGCCTAAGTAAAACAAAAAAATGGCAAATAATTACAATATGAATTAAAATATGAATGCATTCCCAAAGTTCTTCACACATCATTAAAATAGATGCTTTGTTTTTTACAGTCAGTAATTAAAGGGTGTATCAGTTATGCCTGGGTCCCCTGATCTGATAAGCTTTGCTCCTGTACCCTGGGATCTGATGTCTTTTGCAAATACAAGGTATGTACAGTACTCATTTTATTATTATTAGTATTAATAATAAACAGAATGTATATAGTTCCAACATATTATGCAGCGCTGTACATTAAATAGGGTTTGCAAATGACAGACAGATACAGACAGTGATACAGGAGGAGAGGCCTAGAAGAGTTTACAATCCAAGAGAGATTGTACTCATGTAAAGCTGTTCTGCCAGGATCACTTTTTAGTCTGGATCTAATTACTTTTTTTTTGTCTTTTACCAGAATTATTAGCTACATTTAATAACTTTAAAATATTGTGCATGCTACATCTATCTATACATGAATGTTGTCACTTGGGGCAGGTATTAGCCAGCAAGTTTGTTTTATGGAGCTAATACTGCTACTTCCAGTATTAACATTACCAAACATTACATTCCACTCATTCTCTGAAATCAGAAAGAAAAAAAAATTTGTCAATTCACAAATTCCAGCTTCCACTCTATAGAAAGCTTTCTCAAATAAGTATTATTAATATATATATATATATATTATAAATTTAATTCCCCATTTTACCAAAAACAAAAAATTATGTCTAGAAATTCACACTACAGTATTTAGAAAAGGTTTGAACCCCTTCCATGAAACAAATAGCAGAGAACATTATCTGTAACAGCTGCCTATCATTTTGTGACAAGTATCAGAACATGAGCATAGGATAAGCAGGGAAAAACAAAACTCTTATCTCAAACAAATAGATAGGGTCAAGGAGACAGAGTAACAGTCAACTGCCAAAGCTAAAGAGAAATGGACAAAATGAATTTGAGATGCATCTTTAATTGAGGTCCATTTAAAACCTAAGTTGACATTGATATGTTTTCCTTCTTCTCATCAAATAGTGCTGTCCCCCGGGATTACAAATCTGAGATATTGGCTGTTCGTTACCTTGGAGACAGTATTCTAGCTCAACAGTATTTCCTTAGGGGCTTGCTAAAAACAAGATGGCACACTATTAGGAAGATTTTCCCACAAGTGATATTTCACATTTGCACCTTACATTTATATGTGCAATAAAGCTCCAAAAATCACTAATGTAATATTTTTCCTGTTGTATTTTTTTTTTAATATTTTCCAGTTGTACATTCTGTTTGATTTCTATATTATGTAATTATTGGTAATTTATAAAATTGTTACCTAGATTTTTTTTTCATGGTTAAATTAGATATAAGTGACATTTTATCTCCCTAAAAAAAATGACAAATAAGTAAATGTAAGTAACAACATATCTGTATAGATTCTGGATTTTAAAATAATTTTTGGTTTTATTTAGTTACCTGGATAATGGAAAAAGAAAAAAAAACTTTTATTAATAATCATAATTATAACAATAATAATAACATGACTCATTTTTAAGATGCAAGACAAGAGTTTTCTGGACTTTCTCAAAACATTCATCTGAACATTCAGATTAATACACACAAAGTGCCAAGCAAAAACAAACAAAATCATTATAGGTTATCATATCACATTTATATAATTATTTTTTTAAAATAATGGACATAATTAATGTTGCAAATTAATAAAATAAATGTAAAAAATATAATAAACACACACAATATGATAAAAGGAAATATGCCAATGTTTAATAATTTATGATTTCCCTTTTCCCAATGTTATTTAATTGTTTGCAATTGCTTGGCAGTGACAGTGAGCATCCTTTGCATCTGGAGGAATAGAATTAGAAGCCAAGTTATATACCTTTAGTGGAGTATTTATAGGCTTCAGTTATAAATGACCTGTGTAAGCAATTGTTTTATGATAGTAGGTAGAGAACACAAAAGCTTCACATCTACACATAGCAGAGACTGTTCTGCATGGCTAACTGTTTGAAGCACATAATCTATCAATAATGAATAATCAATAACTAATGAATCAGAAGGAATGAACTGGCCACTCTTGTACCAGTAAGACAAGCACTTTATTGTTCTCCAAAAATCATTAAAGAGATTTCAACACACAGTGGACAAATGCAAATAAGGATTTTACATTAAATGTACCTTAAATATAGTAGTTGATTTACAGAACCTTGCTATGCTGACTTTGTTAGTAGACATTAGACAATAACCTAAACACATATCTGCTCCAAAGTTAGGTTTTATTGTGATGGTATTTTGAAATTCCTTAGAATTTGAATGGGTATCTAAAGTGAATTTGTGCTTTATATATACTTTTAAATATTCAAAAAAATGCATCTAAAATTTAGAACTGTAACAAGTATTATTACAGAACTGTTCAAAAAAGTAAGCTACCACATTTACTATGCTCAATTTAACTTCAATTCATGGGGTGAATTTATAAAGAAGTGAATGATATTCTTCAAACATTATGAAATATTATATATTTATATATTGTGAATATGCTTGGTGCATGTGTTTTAAATCACAGTGATTGATTCCCCTGCTGTGAAAGTCGCATTTACTTCTTCATAAATACACCATTATTATTGTGTTTTTCTTTAAAAACAAAATCATATTCATAATAAAGAATTAGAACAAACTCATTTTAACCTATACGTGTTAGCTAGAGAAATAAAAAGAACAGAAGAAATTCATTTTTGCCTAATTTTTTTTTGGATGTGTGATTGCACTGATCTGGAGCACCTGCTTTTTATTACAGAGTAAGGATATAAACAAAAATGGGGAGCACAAGCCAAGACCAAAAGAACATTTTGTAGCTTAGAAGAACAGACAGAGCATAACTGCAGTATCCCTCTTTCAAAACTGAAGTAATATTAGCATTGTCTGTAACTTTGCTCTGAATGCAGGCCAGTAAAAGCAAGCGTAATTTCATTATACACATGCTGTACAAGAATAAAATTAATTAGTAGGGCAAAATGTCACTGCAAAAGATGTCGACTATAACAATAAACTCTTCTAAAGTCTAATTTTTAAGGTAAAACACACTGTTCAGTTTATTTATCACTTTCTGCTTTATATAGTAACATATTGGGCAGGTTGAAAAACGTAATATATTATTATTACTATTCTCTACAAAATCAACTAGGTCTTACTCTTAAAGTACAATGTTGGGGCACATATTGCTACCTAATTCAACATTATGTGAGCCTAAAATATTTTCAGAAACCTACAGGAGCTAGATGTTGTTCCAGACAGGCTTTATTTCAAAATACAGTGTATTGGATAAAAAAAAACCCTTTACTGTCAGTCTGTTTGCCCTTTTTGTAGGCACTTCCTTGCCACACACATTCTTAGTACTGAGTGGGTGAGGTCACAAGTAGATTTGTAATATCTGTGGGGTCTAGTCAATATTTTCACCTAAAATGTACAAAGATTTTTCCAAGGAATCAACATTTTTTTTTACAAATTCTTTTATTATATGAGTCAGTAAATCTTTGGTGAAAACGATAATAAATAGATCCCATAAAGATAAGCATGATTACAAGGTCCACAGCTTTGGAACATTGTGGGGCTTCATGGTGTCTAATTCCATATTTTTATTTTGGTAATTAATGTAAATCTAAAGTGTAAGGTATAGCTTAAACCAAAGTCAGATTATGTTTTCCACGTGTCCTATTGGGAAGATTTACTTTTATTTACAATAAATGGGTGGTAGCCTATCCAAAGTGACAGAAATCCCCTATAAGAAAGCTATCATCTGAAAAGGTAACCCTATTGGAAGATTTTCACGCTATCCTTGTCTTGGTGATCTGAAAGTTAAAAATTTTGGATTCTTGTCAGTTTTAATGCTGGCTACTGGTCTTCAATGTTAAAGCAGAAGTAAACCCAAAACTAACCCAAAACAATAAAATCACCTTTACCTTCTACCAGTCTGTCTGTCAGGAGGTTTCTTCCATCTGGTCCCACATTGTCCCAATATTCATCTTTGACACTGCCATCTTCTCCTCTCTTCTTCTTATTGCACCCAATCTCGAACTGTGCAGGCGCGAGATCGGGTGACGTAGATTGGGAAAAAACTTGCCGATCCCACTGCGCATGACACATGGATTGGACCAAGTAGCAGACAATATTTATTTTTTTGTGATGCAGTGTTCTGTTTTGAGGTTACAAATGCATATTGACTAAACACTAAAAAATCAGGATCAGAATGGACTCCAATTCAAAATAACAAATTCTCAACAGAATTAGGATTTTTTCATAAAAGGGAAAAAGGGCAATTACTTGACTACTATACATGACCAGGGTGGAAAGTAGAAGGCAGTCTCTTTTCTGTCATTCACTCCACCACTTTCCAATGACTCCCTTACCCATTAACAAAAAACACACTGTACTTCTTGGGGTAAAATTGCCATAGCAGCCCTTTTTTGAATATAATCCTAAATTTATTTTAACACAAGTATTTAGGTACACCATTTTTATTTTATTTATTTTTTAACAATGGCAAACAATAAAATCTGAATGTAGAAAAATAAAATATGGGTAAAACTTAGATCAGCAGTATTGTAAACAATAGTCTCCATACATTAGATTAGACAATAAACAAAAAAAAGGGGGGGGGGGGTTAAAGGGGATGGGAAGGCTAGGCGAGTGTAAAGCTACGTACACACTTCCAATTATTATCGTTGGAAAACGAACGACGAACGATCCTGCACGATATCTACGAACGATCGTATAGCACCGATCCTGCACATAGAGATAACGACACGATCGTTCGTAGATATTGTACACACAATAGATACGATCGTTTGAGCGATAGAGGAACTATGTGCACGACAGGAAAGTGAACGAACGTTCGTTCATTACACATGCTCTGAACATGGACGATCAACGAACGACCGTACACACGGACGATGTTCAACGATCGTCGTCCAATCCGATCCGCCGGTCCGGTCGTTCGTTTCCAACGAGTTTCCTCGTTCGTCGGCGTCGTTGGTTACTTTTTTACGAATGATTTTTTGCCCAATCGATCGTTCGTCGTTCGATTGGAACGATAAAAATTGGAAGTGTGTACGCACCTTAAGGGAGGTGGAGATATAAATTAGATTAGATTTATAGACCAACATAGAACAAAGTTCAAACGTAAGGAGGGAACCATGCGTGAAAGCTGTCAAAGGAAAGAAGTTTAATTGAAACCATCTAGGATAGCACATACAGCTAAAATCACCTTATCTTACCTGGGCTAAATAGGAACTATAGTCGGGGGAGTGTTGGTATTGTAGCAAGTAGAATCAGGTATTGTAGAAGTTCTCTGTATCGTAAATGGTGGATGTCAGATCTTCCATGAACATAATCTCCTTGATCTTTCGAAACCAAAGTCCAATGTTAGGAGGAGTTGGTTTCCTGCACAGTGGCACGCAAGCGCTGGCTGCATTAACCATATGTTTAAGAACCAAGTTTCCATATGCTTTGTGAGGTCTATCATTGAGATGAATTAGGTACACCATTTTAAGGAGGATACTAAATACCACAACCTTTTCTTCTGTTGATAAACCTGTATTTTTTAAAGGCCTCAAGTTCTTAAAAGACTGCCTTGTGGACACTTAACTTTGTATCCATGGCCTTTGCAACAACCATGAGTCACACAAAGCCCCACTTTCAGTACATAGGAACTCTATGCCTCAAATGGGGTCCCTCCTTTGTTAATATATCTAAAATCAACCCCCATCATCAATGTATAACCCCAACACCACTGCCATGAGATGGTTACAAGCATCAGAACACAACTAAACAGGGAGGTAGAACTGTCCTTTCTCTCACCCCTTCTCCAGATTGCATCATAGTGTTTCCACCCCTTTAACTTCAAACCTACCAATCCCAATACCTTCCTGTCGCACCCCCCTTTTATTTTAATATTTATTATTGCTCACTTTATTGAACAAAGTTGCATTAGTAATGTAGACTTTGTAGGTTGGTATATAACATTGAGATCATAGCTTGGCATTAAACAAAGGAAATACCTAGGTAATGATTATCATTCAACAAATGTTCTAGTCAAATTTTAAAATGTTATTTCGGGAATAATTTTATAACCACTTAATTATATGGAAAATAATTTCCTATAGTACACTGAATTAGTACATATACATCTGTTTCTGTATCACTGCTGATTTTGCAAAGGGAAGTTGAGGCAATATGCCTAATGTATATTTCTTTAAAATGTTATATTTTTATTCTGGAGAGATTCACAGATGGTATTTTCCTAATTTCAAGAACGGAATGATCTGTCCAATTTCACAGAAGCCACCAATTTGGTGATACATTTAACAGTTACTAATCACACATTAATGAGGAACACACATGTTTTTAGATTTTTCATGCAAGAAGAGATTTAAAGGAATAAGAAATGGTATTTGTCAGTTTCTGTGTGCATTCAAATCTTCAATTTTCCCCAAAGATCAGTTGATTGTTAAATGTAAGTGTTTTATAAGTACTGTAAGCTTTTAGGTTGGGAAAGGAAGCCCTTTCCTTCCAAATATTTCCACATTTTTATTGAAACGCTATACTTTTAGCTCAAATAACACCTTTTGAACCACATGCTGAACTGTTAAACATATTATGTTGAGAAAATGTGTAGCTTAAGTTTAAAATATCCAAGACAAGAAGAACATTAGACACAAGGTTGTTATTTTGTAACAATATTTAATCCAGTACTTTGCAAGATTACACAACTTGATTGCTTTATTTTTAGATAGATGTGGGTAGAATATATTTCTCAATATAGGGAAGGAAAAGGCGAATTGCCAACCTGAGCATTGTGCAACTTCTGTTTGTGTCTTTTCCCTGTCTGATAGGTGGGAGTGCCTACATTGTAGAGAGAAATTAATTTCAAATATCAAAACTATTTTTTCACTGATATTTAGTGTTTAACTCCAGCATTAGTTGTAGATTTAATTTTTTAACCTATAAAACAAGAATGTAAATACTACAAAGTGCATTTATAAACCTATCCATGACTAGTACAGCATTGTGTTAGCCTGTTTATAGGTTTATTGCATATAATTTGCTGTTGAAAATGAACATAAAATCACTTTAGTCATTCAATCAACTCTTCCTTTGATTACACAACACATAGCTTCTCCTATTGGGCCTGATTTAATAAAGCTCTCCAAGGCTGGAGAAGATACACTTTCATCAGTGAAGCTGGGTAACCCAGCAAACCCAGAATTGATTTCTCAAAAGTAGTCTGCTATTTGTTATTAAATGGTTTCAATCCTGAACCAGATCATTCCAGGTTTGCTGCATCACCCATCTTCACTGACGAAAGTGAAAGTCGGATAGAGCCCTCCTTTTTTTGCTGACTGATGGACATCCAGCATCAACTAGCTTTTTCCTCCCTGGCCATATTATTACTGCCCCGATTTAAGTTCTTTCAGTTACAAAGAATAGCATAACATGTTGACTGGGTTCTTTGCAAAAGGCAAGGTGCTGTTTTGAGGAAGAAAAGTGCATCAATCTACCAGCCATGATCTGCCAAGACTTCACAGATTCACAAAGAAACAAGGTGATAATGTCACCAAGACTAAAAAAAAAAAGTATTAAAAAAGGGTTTACTTAACAATATCATTAGCATATTCTGCATTAGGCAATACATATTCATATTGTTCCATTGTTGTTTACTACAAAGTATACCTTTGCTTGGTAAAGGTTACTGTAGGTTGTCAGCTTTTAAAAATATATGCTGTCTTTGCTAACATGCAACCTGGGGTTCTAACTTCTAGGTACATTTATGCAAGTTGTCCTTAGTGTCCTCACTGAAACAACTTGAGATTTGGAAAACATAATATTTTACCATTTACTTCGTGCACCACCAGTGTTTTGCCATTGGTAATATCCATCCTCATAGGGGTGGTAGTATCATATAACTCCTGGTTTTAATACCAGATGTTACATTTGACTAATGGTCTTAACTTCTTTAGGAGGCAATTCCTTTAGCAAGCAATATTTTCAATTTTCTATTTGAAAAGATTCCTCAAAAACTAACAATTATGTTTGCATTTGGAGAAACCATTCATTGGGGCCGATTTGTTAAAGCTCTCCAAGACTGGACAGGATACACTTTCATTGTTGAAGGTGGGTCATCCAGAAAACCTGGAATGGATCTGGTCGGTATGGAAAACATTTACTAACAAATTGCAAATGACCTTTAAGAAATCCATTTCAGGTTTGCTATATCACCCAGCATCACCGATGAATGTGTATCCTCAGGTCCATTGTTTTAAAGCAGAGATAATAATAACAAATAATGCTACTGAGTTTTTTTCTTTTTCATTATAATTTATTTATATTTTCATTCTTCTATTTATACTTACTGATTTACTAAAGCACCCCAAGGCTGGAAAAGATAGACTTTCATCAGTGAAGCGGGGTGATCAAGCAAACCTGAAATGGATCTGGCCTAGAACAAAAACTACTATGGACATAAGCATTTTTGGTGCTTGAGTTCATGAAAGGTCAGTAAATTAAACTTCCAACTATTTCAAATAACACAAAGGGCCTGATTTATAAAAGCTCTCCAAGGCGGGAAAGAATACACTTTCTTCAGTGAAGCAGGATGATCCAGCAAACCTGGAATTGATCTGGTTCGGGATTCAAAACACTTTTTAACAAATACCAAATTACTTTGAAGAAGTCAATTCCAGGTTTGCTGGATCACCTAGTTCCACAGAAGAAAGTGTATCCTCTCAAGCCTTGGAAAGCTTTAAAAAAATAAATTTTAATGAAATAAATTAAATTCACCATAAAACATACATTTTAGAAAACAACCATGCATTAGAAATATAGATATTACTTTACTGTATTGGCTAAAGATCATTGTTATAAGAGAGTATATTATATATAGATAGATAGATATAGATAGATATTTCCACTCAGTGCTCAATCACATACAAGCCCCAAAATACTGCACACATGTGTATATGATTCTGCCCTTCCAATCATTTTTTCCAAATAGAAACAATATGAATTCTGATTAGATTTTATCAAATATTCATACATTCAATACAGTGTATGTATTTTCAAGTAACACCTACAAACATGTTCTATCCACATTTGATCAGGAAAAAAATTTAGAATCCATCAGCTACTGAATCCCCTTTAGATTCACTTCAGATCCAATCATTTATTGAGATTGGAAATCAAATCAGAAGTGAAAATCTGCCAGTGTAAACTAGCCCTAAGAACAAATATACATATACAAAGGTAATAAAAGACATAGTAATACACATTTATGGTTTGGTATGTGCTAGATTTAAGCAAGGCTAATACTGTATGTTCATATAACATTGTATACCAAATATGCAGGCATCACACTATATCTGAGACATTTTGGGTGTTGCAGTAGGCCTATAGGAAACAGATGGCTTACAGTTTAATGGAGACACTGGGTGTATCTGAATAGTTTAAGCATGTTTGTGGTGTTGATGATATCAGTGAACCATATTTCCTCTACTTCATTCCAAGATTTTATAGCCAAGGTAGAAAAGTATTAGTCTCCTTTTGAAGAAACACCCTAAATGGTTTAACCACAATGGATCGCACATGTCTGTAGATAATTTTAATTGACATTCTAGTAGTAGGATACATATGAGTTTAGAAATCTGAGAGATATGTTAAAACCTCAAGACCCTTCTACAAAGCCGAGGTGAGTGAGATTTATTTCACACTTATGAACATCATTTTAGTAATAGCAAAGAGCTGTTGTTTAACGCCAAAAAAGAAAACAGGTGAATGTAGATCAGTTGAGGCAGAGCCACCAGTAACAACAGAAACTTTAATATCATTAGAGATGGAACTAAACCTAAAATAAAAACATTGTGGGCAGACAGGTTCTTCATTACAGAAGGGTCAGGCTGAGGGTCTGATTTTTAAAAGTTTCCAAGACAGGAGATGATAGACTATCATGGGAGAGCCTGGTGATCCAGGATACCTGCAATGGATTTCCTAAAATCCTAGACCAGATTTTTTTCAAAATACTAGACCACCCAGGTTCTCCCATGATAGTTTATCTTCTCCAGTCATGGAGATCTTTAATAATTCATGCCGTATGCAATAATACAAACTTGACTTTTTATGTAATGATTAAACTAATTGTATCACTCCATTCCTTCGCCAGTTGGACATTTTTAACCAATCCAACCAACCAGTATATGCATTTTCATTCTGTTTACAACAGTATTAGCATCAAATACCAACAAAATGAATGGATACCCTGAGCCAAGCTCATCATAGGAGAGGGGATAATTGATTGGGGTGGGTTTGAAAAGGAGGTGGGGTATTGGTATTGCAAGGTGGAGTAAGTATTTAGTATTTAAACAAATCCAACCAACCACTATATGATGCTGGTACTGTTGTACTGTTATAGGCCACTAGGTTGGGGTGGGGGGGGGGTGAACGACAAGTATAAAGGCTTAGATAGATTCACAAATAATACATTTAATTAAACTATTAATTTAAATAAATTATATATTTAATTTAATTACATTTTTATTTAGTAACACAAACTTTGGGGAGCTAGAAAACTGATAGAATTCCAACAAATATATGTTGAAAACAACTTTCTGCTCAGCATTCTATAAATGTCAATAAATCATTGCATTAACAACAAGAAACAGTGTTCTTTCAGGTTGAAAGATTTTGCATCTAGGCTAAAAATCACACTTCTGAAATACCACTGAATCTCCATTTCCGTATAAACCACACCTGCAATTTTTGCTGGAAAAATACTCTAACGAAATATTAAAAATTGAGCAGTTAAACCAGATTCTTATTTTTTTCATGTGATAGAAAGCCACACAGGAGCAAAGTCATTTAAAACTAAGGATTGAACACCTGGAAAAATATAGAAACTCTATAAGTAATGCCTTAAGGGCTCAACTGCACACTCCAGATTTATGTTACTTAGTTTTCTGTAAGAAATAGAAGGTTGAGTTGAAATAATCAGGTCTGTTTAATTGAATTTTTCTTATGGATTAATAAAATGATAGATTTTTATACTTTGGAATGGGTGTGCTAGAACTTTTCAGTAGCCTGTGACCAGAACACACATTTTCTTCCATATTACTTTTGACTCTTTACTCTGAAATGACTTTATGTTGGCTACTTTTCCTTAATAAATGGCAACCTTTGACCTTTTACATTCTTTGGCAAAAGATCATTTTTATGATGGTATTTGAAAGTCTGGCCCATTGAACCTCAGGAGGCAAATTTTTCTTTTTTCCACACTAAATTGTTATGCAGAACACTTCTAATGAGCTTAAACAATTTCCTTGGAAACTACAATTTATTTTCTTCCTATTATTTCATTTATTTATTTGTTCCCTAATACTTTCTTTTGTTTACCAGTATGTCCAAGTGTTAAAATCTTAATAAATGCTTAGTATGTTTAGGATTTTTATGGAGAAAAGGTGGGATACAAATACCTAAAAAATGTAAAGAAAAAAAAAATAACACAAATGGTTAAACTGTAATAAACTAAAAGGTACTTAACAATGTTTAATTTCGCATCTCTCCTCTAATCACATCACAAAATAACATATGGCACGTCTCACAAAAATAGGTCATTTTTATTTTATTGACATAAATTTGTATATATTAAAGGAAGTAAACCCAAAACAAACAAAAAAACCCTTCAATCCCACAGAGCAGTCGATCAATCCAGTTTCTTCCATCGGGTCCCTGTCATCCCAGTATTCGTCCTCGGGCCGGCGTTTTACGCACCGCTATCTATTTTCTGTTCTTCCGAGTCCTTCTTCCTACATCACCCAACGCAGCCGCGAGATCATGTGACGTAGATGGGAAAAAACTTGCCAATCTTACTGCACATGCGTGAGATCGGCAATTTCTGCGCATGCCTAGGGGATCGAGAATTAAGGGGCGATGCTGCGCCTTTTTTTTTTTAAAAGGGTGTTGCATTTTTAAAAAACACAAACAAACCACATTTTTACCTTACATCAAAGGGTTGTAAAGTGAAAATTAGGTACGCTGTATTACATGACAAGGTGCATTCGGATATACAGTCCTTAAATTTACTTTGGTTAGTCCGAATAGAAGACAGGTAAGCTGCTTCTCTTCAAATGTGTTTCAGTTTATTTATTAATGAAAAAAAGCTATTTATTTCACATTACTGACAAAAATCTAAAAATCCCAATCTCTGTCTATATTTTAACTAACTATCTAAGTAAGGTGCTATTATTCATTATGGAAGATACCTTTTATTGGCCAAAATTTTTTTACGAGAAACAAGTTTATATGAAAATTTAATATCCCCTTGTCAGGCATTTTAAAGGTGTTATACAAATGAAATGAAACATTTTCAAACTATACTCAAACACTCTAGCACAGTATACAAGAAAGGAAAGTTGGTAGTGAGCCTATCGAGCTGAGATATCGGAAGACGGCACAAATAAAGGTCATGGCTTTGTCAATGAAAAGTTTTCTTAGAGGTGTGAAGATCAAAAACATAGTTAATATTTATCTGTTTTCTCATCTAATAAGTGTTAGGCTTGACAAAGCATTAAGTAAAAAAAACATCCATATATATATATAAAAATAAAAATTGGGTAAAATGAAAAGTAATTAAATAGTGAATGAACTATTCTTTCATTAAACTAATTATTCCTTAAGACCCCAAACTTTACAGACCCCAGTCTTGTTTCGATGGCTTGTCATGAGAAAATACCATAGCAGCATGGCTTATGTTTGCAATTTTTCATCTAAACAAACCACAAGACCTTTTAAATAATGTCTTTTGGACAGATGAGACCAAAGTAGAGATGTATGGCCATAATGCACAGCCCCACATTTGGTAAAAAAACAAAACACAGAATATCAGAAAAAACTTCACACCAAATGCCATGCATGGAATGGAGGGGCTGATGATTTGGACCTGTTTTGCAGCCTCAGGACCTGAACACCTTTCATTTATTGAGTTGAACTCCTTGGTATGCCAAAGTGTTCTGTATTGTGAGGCCATCTGTGCAACACTTGAAGCTTGGCCAAGTTTGGGTCATACAACAGGACAGAACCCCAGTAAATATATTACTGAATAGATAAAATAATAAGGAATCAAGGTGCTGCAATGGCTCAGTCAAAATACAGACCTTAAACTGATCAAAATGTTGTGGGGGGACCCTAACAAAGCTGTGCTTGCTAACCTCAAGGAACTGAAACAATGTTGTAAATAACAGTGGTCCAAAAGTCATATGGAAATACAAATTATTGCTGCTAAAGGTAGGTCTACAAGTCAAGGGGTGTACATGGCTTCTTCATTTTGGCTTAATTTTTTAAAGTAAATTAGGATACATGGAATCTGTTGCAACATGTAGAGATATGTGTCATTGTTTTTTGCTATGTAGATGAAGAGCATCCTAGAACATCAGTAGCATGATTTTTAGTTAGTTTTGATAGTTCTGCAGGTCATATACTTTACAATGGTACAGCACCGTTTAGTAGCAAAGAACAGAAGATTCAAACTGGTAAACAAGGGATGCCAGCTTGGGATCCTGAACCCTAAACAACCCCAATTGGATGGCCATGTTTTCTATAAATTTACAGTGGGATTTTGTTAAGGTACAGTTATGTGATACCACACAGTTACGTGATACCATTTCTGGAGTCCTCCTTTAACTACCACTGGCAAAAAAGAATATTTTGCAACATATGAAATAGTTCAAGAACAACTCCGGGCTGAGCAGGTGGTACATAATGGTACATTAGCTCAAAGCAGAATGTGTCAGGATGAAAACACATGGAACGTATCCATCTAATGTATCAGATCACAGAATACCTTTCCATATGTTTTAGCTTGCTAGCTGTAAGTGCCATATTTATATAATTAAAAATGTATTGTAAGACTGATTACCAGCAATGTAGGTAAATATTCACTTACAAAATCCACAATTGCTATCATAGTTGTTTATTTTGATACCTGATTCTAGCACTTGGATATACAAGTTGTCATTCTAAATACATGTGTCCACTGTAATTCACATTATGTCATCTTGTAAGGAAAAGTGATATACATTATGTCATTCAGACAGATGTGTCAACATAATGGTGTGATTTGTATCTGTGAAAACGTACATACCTGTATGTGAAAAACATGTGAATCAGCTATATTACATTAACTGACATGTGAGGTGTAAAACTGATATACGGATTATTAGGATTACAAGCATCCAGCAGAATGTACACTTCAGTTAGCACATTCTTTTAGCAAAGTGTTTCAACACACTACAAGACATTAAAAATCCTACATTTACTGCAAATGAAATATGCAACAGAATCAACACCTGCTTTGCAGGACCCCATCAAAGTATATTGATGTATTATTGTTATATAAAAGCACCCACTGGAACTACATCCTTGAATCTTTCTTTTTCAAGTCACATGAAAATACCATGGTAGATATTACTTATTTTAAAAAAGCCAACCCAGCTACACCCCTAACCTACTATAAATAATTGTTATATGCAGAGAAAAAACAATACATGAACCACATAAAAAGAGCAAAGATAGTTATTCAATATGTACATATCCTAAGTAATACTTTATGATTACAACAATTCCGGAAACACAACAACTAATGTAGATATTTTTCCTTTGTTTTATTAATTTTACTTTAGTGAATTCATTGACATTGTAATGTATTTCATGATATAATCAATATAATTTTCCTAATATAATGAACAATAAATGAAATAATGTACTAATAATAAACATAGCAGCAACTTCTGCACCTGGATCTCTGAAAAGAGCTGTTGTCAATGGTGTCAATAATCTTCCTCTCCAAAATATAAATTTGTTACAAACATAAAGGGCCATCTTACAAAATGCAATAAAAAGCTGACAAGTGCAACAACCACAACTATTTTCAGATGATTAGCAAGAAAATATATTGGCCATGCACAAATCCCTGCAACACACTAACCACATCCTTATCCAAATGTTTTCCAGCAAGAACTATTGTGTTTACTGACAATATTAGCAATACATTTTTCTATCGTGTATTATCATTAGTATGTTAGTTCATCTGCACTGATTTACTAATGTTGTGGAGCATTGCTAATATTGCAACTGTGCTGTTTACAAACAATGAAAGAAAGACTTTGTTGTAAAGGAAATAAAAATTTCTTTCTTAACCCTCTACCTACCCATAACAAATGCATTGGAGAGATAATTTCACATTCACCAATGTGTTAGAAACTGTACTCTGTGGTTTGGTCCAAGAACCCCGTCACTTACAGTAGTAAAAAGAGAGTCTGGGAAACGAACCACAATGCACAGCAAAGTAGCAGGACACCAAAACACAAAGTGTTCCTGATGCTGAAGATCTTAGCTTAGGTCAGAATACCTTTAAGGAATAAGTGCGCTTTTACGTTTTGCAACATTCCTTTGCTCAGCAGCTTTTTAATAACTTTTACTTATCTACAGCCCTGCCACTATAAGATCTTACTCAGTGTCACACAGTCTCTATTCAATAATCATAACTTGAGTTGCTTGGAACACAAAACTTCTGAGTCAGATCAAATCCAGTTGGATGGCTTGTGAAATATGATTCAGAAATTCAAAGTCAGAGTTTGTATTTTTTGTCAATGACAGGTATAGTACAGCTCAGCAAATATGGCCACTGGAAGATGACAGATGCCATTTTGGTTATCTGTTCCTTATATTTCTTCTTTTTTCTTACTCTTTTTACCTCACTTTGTTTACTGTTCCTTCTCCCTCTCCTCTCTCTTTTCTGGGTCTTTATTTAAGCACTCCAAGACTGGAAAATATAGACTTTCATGAGCGAACCTGTGTAATCCAGCAAACCAGGAAGGGACTTCTTCTTTTAATTTAAATAATTTGTATTAAGGGTTTTAATCAACAAACAAAGCTATTCAATTGTATACTGTGTACACATATTAAGCATAGTACGAACAATGTCATGTCCAGAAACCAGTAGGTACGAATAGGTATCAGAAATGATGACACAGAACAATGAAAATCAGGCACATACATATCACTGAGCATTAACTGTCATGTACACAAGCAAAGAGTGCAGAGTGTAGAAACTTTAATTATTACCGATGTATTTGCAGCAAATCACAAAGAGACCTCTTATTGTGGATTGTGCCATCATTTCCATCTGATATTCAGGTGTAATAGCTTTTTGTACTGATGCTGGGCATGACACCAAAATAAAACAAAGACAAAGAAGGAAAGAGGAGAGGCCAGGGTTGAGCCAGGGAGAACCCAAACAGACTAAATGCCCAGGTGCAGAGGAATATGCATGTGTGAACACAAATATGCAATAAGTAACAAAGCGTTGAAATCCCCTGGTAAATAATTTTTAATCCAAGCCTCCCATGTTTTTAAGAAGATTTTAATTTTGTCATTAACCACCTGAGCGTTACACTGATTTCTAGATTTCTGTTCCAAAAGCGTCACAGGTTTTCATGAATTTTTTTTTTTAAATTGTAGGAGGACGACGCTGGAACATGGACCCGACGCTGGAACACGGAACCGACGCTGGATTAGCACAGCGGGACCAGGTAAGTGGGGATTTTAGTGTAGGCGAAAAAATACGGGCTTAACCAAAAGAGCAAAAATATTTAGTGCGAGAAATTACGGGCTTAGCGGTTAGGGGGTTAAGCCTAGCCAGCATGTTTTTGTTAATAAAGTACCTGCTTCATCTAGAGAACAGTGGGCATGCAAGACCACCATTTCCTCGCTAGGGTCAGTTTTGTGGCTGTGAACATGTAGGTCATTAGCTTGAAATGGTGTCTGGTGCGATTCTGTGTGCATAGTAGCAAAAGCGTATACCTCTACCCAGGAGGGTATATATAATTTGGTAAATCTGTCCAAAATTGCTTAATTTTGGGACATTGCCACCAAATGTGGTGCGAAGAACCAACAGATCCATTAAAGCAGAGGTTAGAGGTGTCAGGATGGTATTTAGCCATTCCAGAGGGAACCATATACCAACAAGGAAGGAGTTTGTAATTGGCCTCATGGAACGTTAAATTTGTGGAGCCATGCGCACATTGTGACTCATCTAATGAACGCCCTATGTCTGATTCCCATTGGGATACATATGGCAGTGGATGTGCATACCCAGTAGTAAGCATGGAACAGTAGATTAAACAGAGGATGCCTTTGCCCAAAGGAACCCTTTAACATGTCTGCTCGAATTAAGTGGTGCTCAGAGGGGCCCTAGCATGTTTCGAAGCACCTTGCACATAGTGTCTCAGTTACAAGTACAGTTGAATTTCAGAAGTTGGGATTTTATGGGTTCTCCTAAGAGAATCAAAAGTACGCATTCCGTCTATTGTTGTTAGGTCTCTGATCCAGCAAAGCCCCTCCGATAGCCAACAACCAAGAAGAATGGGGTTATAATAACCAGACAGAAATGCAGCATTATTAACCAGTGTTGCCATTGGAGTATAGGGAGTCAATAAGTTCCCTGAGTATTTGACATCATCCTAATGCTCCCACGTAGAGTAGGGGGAGTCCAGAGTAGGGTATCAATGGCTGGAAATTATTTCCTAAAAGTCACTTGCTATTTGTTGGCTAATTTTTTCAATCCTGGATCTGGTCTGTTCAAGGTTTGCTAGATCACCCATTACATGCTGCTTCTGTATTTGTCCCTTTGAATTTGCCAGTTTTAAATAATGAAGCTTAAGAATGAACTAACATATCTATACCTATGCACATATAATATTACAAATGATCCATAGAAATACTAAGAAAAAATAGGCAGATAGTTAATATACAGATAATCTCACTTACATGCATATCTAAAAAAGGCAAAGATTAAAAGTAAAATCAGTATATATCTTTCAATGACTATAAGCTATCAATTTGGTGTTATTATATTGGCAATGTTTACACATTTCTTTTATGATGTTACACTGAGCTTACTTTCAGGCAATGCTGAGAAATGGAAAGTCTATCCAAAGCCATCTAAGGGACATGTTGTCATGTATTTATGTACAAGAATGTTTTGTAAGAACTGAATGAGGTTATACAATGTCTCTTCCAGATCTTCATTTTCCGTTATGATGATGCAATTTAAATTATTTAATCTAAAGCATATTGTAGTTCTACCAATATTTTTTTCCAAATGATAAACTCCAAGGTTTTACTTTAGTACTCTTGTTTCAGATCTGATAATGATATTGCCATTATATCAGAGGTAAATGTGGTAGATACGATACTGTTTAGATGAAATGATGTTAGCAACACTGTTTTCATTTTTAAAAAAATAATAGGAGAAAAATGCCTAAACTGGCGATAGAGGTACTTAACGGTTTATGAGAATATTGAACAGGCACAGCACAACTGAATCTGACAAACCGGATGACTGAACATATGTCATTTGGTACCTGTTTACTTTGCTAAGCTTGTCTAGAGCGCCAATACACTATTCTTTAAAACCAGAAAAGCCTTTACTGTGTTATTACAACAATTTGCAAGGGCAAATGCAGGATTTTCAAAGATTCCTAAATAGACCAAAATCGATGGCTAAGTGCAGTATGTGAATGTTAAATAGATTATCAAAAGCAGGAAACATTATATCTCCTCTTATTCATTTCCCTGATACAGCACTAAGCACTTACTACATACTACATACATGGGGAATATACAACATGCCACATAGAATAATTTGGAGTGATACAGGGACTCTAAAACATGACATATCAAACAAAAAAGGTGCAAAGTAGAGAAAGTACATCTTGGCATATAAAATAAGGCAGTGCAGAACCAGTCCAACCCCCGTCTGACAGCTGCGCCATGAGAGCACGGAGACCAACGATCCCCAACCTGTGGTCCACAAGAAAACGTTTTTTTTGGTCTGTGGTTTTGGCCGGTGCAGCCCAGCAGGGTCAGGAGAAGAACCCTGGCACGCACTGGCCAGAGCTGCAGACCATGTCCCCCGTATAGATCGCAGGGTCAGGGCATTGGGTTGGTTGTCTCTGGACACAACCTACCCAAGAGTAGGTGGGTTCTGGCATCATGATGTCACTCTGGGGAAAGTTTCTTCCCCTTGAGTGACACATGGCTCCCCATGCATGCACAGTCCGGAGTGTCTAAATTTAGTGGTCTGTGAGTTCCAAAAGGATGGGGACCACTGTTCTAGAAAATGGTGAGCTGTCATACCAATTGGGGTCCTCAGAAGATTAAGCAGGTAAGACTGGGAGTGGCTTTGGGCAGTGATGCCCTCCTAAACATGCCCCTGAATTGATAGTGTAATACTAAAGTATAACTATCTATAGTATAATTGCTGAATTGGTAGATTAGGGACAAGTCAATCATTGTTTGACCATTTTAGTATTAGGAGGTAAGTTACATTCCTGAAGTGGTGGCTGATAGAAGAGAAAGAAGGAAAAATAAATTTTAAATTTGAGTTACCAAACACTTTTATATACATTTGAATGGTGGAAAAATATATAGCAAACAGTTGTTGTTTTATGTAGGTTATCAGTTTTTTTATGTTTTTGCAAAGTCAATGTAGGTATATTCCTATTGGTAGAAATGTTTTCACGATGCCGGTTACATTCACATGGCTAGAACACACAATTACTCTTTTGTTCTTTTTTAGAGCCCATTTAAGATTTTGCAAAGTTTAGAAAACAGGTAAGCTACTTATCTCTTCTAAAAGTTTTTTGACAGACACTTAACTCCCCACTGCTCCTCATACCTAAATTGTGTCTACTAACAACACAGATGAAGCCAGGGCAACAGCAGGCTGCCAATATCCAGAATACTGTATGCTCTATGCTGCAGGTAATACTGTAAGTCCATAGTCATTATCTTCTGCAACTTCACTTTTAACTGTTCTCCCGAGTCCAGATATGACACATCAGTTATGTAGAGAAAATGGGAACTCAGACCACAGGAGATGAAACAATAACATACATGAACTGCAGGGAATCAAACAACCCAGACAAGACTTAAAATATATCTGTCTAGAAAGAATGATATACGCTGTCATAATGACCTTTCATTTTAAAAATGCTAATGACCCCCAAAATTCACAAAAGGGAGAAACCAGATATGAAAATTATCTTAGGCACCAAAATTATCATTAGGCACCTATACAGAGAACATATCAGGTTGGAATGGAAAACATTCTAAATATCCTTATCAGAGAAATACCTGACCTCATTGTAAAGGCACAACAGAAGCTGAACACCCTATGTCTAATATTTGATGGTATCATCTTGGCTGTTACGGATTGTAGAAACCTTGTTTTTGCAGTTAATTAGGGCTAGGAATGAGGTTTATTTTTCGCCGTATAAGACGCTCCGGAATATAAGACGCACCCGGGAATTTTAAAGGAGGAAAATCTAGAAAAAAAGATTCTGAAAGATTATTTCCCTTCTGATCACTCATGTGCTATTCATACCGGTATTCCCCTTCTGATCACTCATGTGCCATTCAAATTCCCTTTCTGATCACTCTGTACCTTTCAAATTCCCTTTCTGATCACTCTGTCATTCAAACTCCCCTTCTGTTCACTCTGTCATTCAAATTCCCCTTCTGATCACTCTGTGCTTTTTTTCTATTGTACGGCAGTTAGGACAGGGAACAGCAGGTGGCGCTGTGACGGCTTCTTTCGCTTTGCTTTACAGACAGGAGAAAACACGATGCTGGCAGAGGAGAGAAGAGAGACACGCTGCAGCCAGAAACACAAGCAGGAGGGTAGCGGGTGAGTATAATATTTTAAATATTTTTTTTAACACATTTGTCGTATAGGACGCACTAACTTTTCCCCCCAAGTTTTGGGGAAGAAAAAGTGCGTCTTATACGGCAAAAAATACGGTAGCTCAATGATAGGATGCCTTTGTAGCAAATTTTACAGGTAATTTTACCCTCCCAGCCCATCACCACCCATCCAGTGATAAGGTGCCCATTACATATTTTAGAAATCAGTTTGCATCTGGATGACCCAACTGGAAGACCCAACTGGAAGTGAAAATATACCAGTAGGAAAAAAAACACAAAATTTATGCTTAATTATTTGTCCCCTTTCTGATACTGAAACACAGGTTCCCAACAAGGCCTTCGGTTTTTTTTTTGTTCTACCTGGACAAAACATTGGAGTTAAATATTAATACAATAGATTCACTCAATAGAATAAGGTTTTTATCTTTGATGGATTTATATATGTAAGAAAAGTACATGTGTCCCATTTAACCAGTTTGATAGTAGAAACATTTATTACATTATGGATGTTAAATTATTAAACGTATTATTTCAGCTAATCACTGTATTCAACATCCCGTTAATAATTTATTTATTATCTCTAAAATGGAGCATGAAGAACCAAGGTCTATTAAGAATGGTGAGAATCTAGACATTAAACTATGGATAAAATAGGAACAAATACAATTTTGAACAAAAATGCATTTTAAATAAATTAAACATGCAAATTATTAGATTACACTATCTACTATACCGAGAACAGGGTCCAACTTCCTGAGGTCAGAATAGTAGGACAGATTCAGTCATTGTTGGTGATTTATCAATGAGTATAGGCTGTTAATATGGCAAAGTGAATTCTCACTAGCTATAATTCCATTATCTCAGTAAATGCTGCTCCAGAGCCAGCTCAATAGTCATTATGCTGTTTTTTACTTTTACTTTTACTTTTAACAATACTGATACCGAGTGGCTTATTGCTAAAAGAGTTTGAAGCAGATCAAAGTTTGCATTGATTTATACAGTAAGCCACTAATATTTATAGCATAATTATTAGCTCAGCTGTCACTCCACAGCAATGATAGTGAAGAGTAGGGATGAGCAAGAATGCCTCTAGCAGTCCCATGAAAATTTCCTCGAACTTCCAATTCGAACTTCGAATTTCACAAAATTATCGGAAGATCGAGGAAAATAAAAAAGGAGGAGTTCGCCCTTGGAATCCTCCTGTTTGCGATCCCCGGGGCACTAGAGACTAATTACCCTCTAGTGCCCCGGAGATCGCACACTCTTCTCAATAATTTGCAGCCAATGCCCGGTACACGAGGTCAAATGGGGAGAAGTCCCCCTATTCAAAACCTCCAGTCTCCCTATTCAAAACCTCAAAACCAGCAGCTCTGCTCCCCTGATTGCTGTTGCCGCCCTGTAGTATGTGTTCTTGGATAGAGTTTCTCTATCCAGGAACACAGGACTCCTGTGTTCTTGGATAGAGAAACTCTATCAAAGAAAACATAAAACTAGTAAAGAGCTGCAAGAGAAATCAGGGGAGCGGAGCTGACAGCTCCGCTCCCCTGATTGATCCTGCAGGTCCCAAAAATTCGGTCTCGCCGGCCGAATTTACAAAGGCCGTTCTCGCCTTCATGTTTGGAAAGCAAGAATGTCCCAATTCGCTGCGAGACCGAATTTAATAAATTCGCTCGCTCATCCCTAGTGAAGAGTTTGCACTAATATGAAATCCAGTTTCTCCTCAGGTATATATTCAGATATGGTATGCCTACATATTAGTTATAGCAAACTTTTAAAACTGAAGTTAAATTGCTTGTATTTTGCCTTCCCTGGTTTCTCCTTTACCCTACATCAAAACGCTAATTGCATTTTATAAAAACTTTTCGTTATATTTTATTTATATTATTACATACATCTTTGGTGTCATCTATACTTGGCTGGTCGGAGAGTCTGGCAGGGTGCGGCTTCTGTAAAACATCAAATCATCCTTCCTTAGTACTTTTTAAAATCCAGATGTAAGCAGTGGATTAGCTGTTGATAAAAGTTCTGAAAAAGCATTGATAGGTGGTTATCAGTCAGGAGGAGTGGGGATTTCTAGGCAGCCTCAATTAGCATAAAGCTACATACACACTTCCAATTATTATCGTTGGAAAACGAACGACGAACGTTCATGCACGATATATATAAACGATCGTATAGCACCGATCCTGCACATAGAGTTAACGACACGATCGTTCGTAGATATTGTACACACAATAGATACGATCGTTTGAGCGATAGAGGAACTATGTGCACGACAGGAAAGTGAACGGACGTTCGTTCATCACGCATGCTCTGAACATGGACGATCAACGAACGACCGTACACACGAACGATGGTCAACGATCGTCGTCCAATCCGATCCGTCGGTCCGGTCGTTCGTTTCCAACAATTTTCCTCGTTCGTCGGCGTCGTTGGTTACTTTTTTACCAACGATTTTTTGCCCAATCGATCGTTCGTCGTTCGATTGGAACGATAAAAATTGGAAGTGTGTACGCACCTTAAGGCTGTCCAGGTAATGCTTTCATCTATGGATGAGTCTTAATGATGAAAAGAACTGAATCCAATAAAAAAGGGGCAGGCTAAGAACACTGAGGCTGGGCAAGAAAATGCTACACATTCTCTGAGAACTCATCTTTTGAATGAAGGGCTCATCTTTGAAGAAGCTCACAGTGTGCAGTGAAATCAGAGCAAGCAATTTCAGTACAATAGAGGAGCCGATACAACTATGCAAGACTGAAGGTACTGCTGAAGCTCTGCTTTAAAAGATAAATACACAGACATTGGAAAAATAATACATTGGAACCATTTACATCAAACCCAACTATTTGACAAGTATTGGCCTATCTATTTTATTTAATACGTGGGTTCAGAAATGTATATTTTTTTATATATTATGTCATGGCAAGTAAATAACAATTTCAGTTAAGTATATTTAAGTCCACTTGCAATTCATTTGGCATATCTTTAGTGATTCAAAACTTTCAAAATTCACATGCTAACCTGCTAATTACAGCTATAAATTTTGACTTTAATACATACTTCTGTAACTTTTTGTTATATAGAACACAAACAAAAAATAGCATAAACAGATCACCTATGCTGCTTTCTCAAAACTAAATTGATTGTAAATAGCCTTTTTTTTCTACCGTTGGTTCAGGAAAAATTACAGCCATGGGCAGTTAAGAATTTACTCACACACGGAGCCTGTCTTCCATTTTGATCTCTAGCATTTGTCCATCTGCAGGGCAGGAACTATATTTTTGTAACCACTTTGAACTATGTTATAAATCATTTCTGAGATGTGGCATTACTCTAGAATGATTTCCTTTTATAAGGATGGCACTGCTGGCAATATATATTATACGCTTGATGTTTGTCACTTCAGTCTTATCAGAGGCCATTGAACATTTGGTGCTCTATAGAAATCCAAAAACCACAGAAAAATCACCAGCCATTTTACTATTTATTTGGATCATTCAGCAACAATAAAAAACCCACCAATGTGCAATGTTTCAGTGGCAGCAGTCGTCACAGGCTACTTTTGTCTAAGATTGATTCTTTCTTTAAAAATGTTCATGTATTTGAATTTAATAACCAAATTCCCACAATACTGTGAGTCTAAACTATGTTGTGAACAATAGATTATTCTGCTTAGCCCCTGTCAGAAAGATTTATTTGAATACACAATATATATAAACTCATGCCAATGTATATTTGTTATGTCATCATTTTTGGTGCTTGTATAGCTGACAATAGATCATTGCAAGAAAATACCCAGATTACACAACTTGTGCTTACTAGGCAGGTATATATGGGCTCAGTAATGGCAACTACACTATGCAAAGTACAGTGAGGATGAATGGAGTGCAATGATTCAAAGCAATCAGATTTTGTTTTAACTAGCTAATATGAGCGTAATTCTCTTTGGTTGCTTTGAGTTCTGGAGTTTGCACATCACTATTGCTCTTGTATTGCTGAATAATACTGGCTCAGAAAATGCATTGCCTGTTCCACATTATGTGTTTATATTTCCCCCAGATATTTTTTTTAAGATTAAAAAAAAAAAAAAAAAAAGAATAATGTCACTAAATATTTTGTATGTGTTGGGATGTTTTACCTACCTAAAAGAAGCAAACACCCCTGAAGTGCAGTGAAAGCCCCACTAGAAAGTAAGTTTTTTTATTTTTAATGCTGTTACATAAATTGAAAGCAAACCAAATAATAACTTATATTAATGTTACTAATTAAATATTATTTAAATTAATAATACCAAACAGGATAAACAAGACCACTGCTGTCCAATCTGTGCTCAAAACTGAGATCCTGTTTCAGCATTTGTCTAATAAACTGATAGCAATCTGAAATCTGGGTTTGACCAGCTCTAACTAAATATTCAATATTTGGGATGAAATGTATCATAGACATAATTGTATCCTGTGAATCATTTTACAGACCACTCTACAAAAGCAAACTGTACAAAAAAGATATAAAAACTTTCTAAGTTCTGAAAAATAATGTTTGTATGGTAAAGCTTGTGAAGTGATGTAGAAGGACAGAAAACAAGGGCGAGCCCCCATAATTTTTTTTAATTAAAACATCTAAAAGGTGCTAACATCAATGTGTGCTCTCTATTCAGTTATCTTGAAAAACAACAGTACTCAGTAGTATGCAGTTTAAGTGTAAGAGTCTGCTTTTGCTGTTTATCTGATTAACCTCTTTTTTGTTTTTGTAGCTTAATTATACTGAAATGATACCAGCTTTTCACAAATCCAGCATGAGATGATTATTATTACACAACAGGAATTTTTAACATGCAATGATGATGTTAGAAGTTCTCTCAAAGTAGCTTGCTGATTGTTCTATGAATTTTATTGAATGTAATTATGCCATCCTATTCTTCTAAGAAAATTGCACAGACATCATGCAAGATTCTTGATGTATATTAAGTGGATCAGCAGCTGGGATGTTACCATGTGAACCTAACTAGAACATTTATTGCAGTAGATTTTTCTCTTCGGGGTGGTTAATTATCTTAATTACTTGTATTATCTTCTAAGATCCAAAATTACTTATTTCTCCTTGTGTTGCTAAAAGGAGTAGCAGTTTTTTTTTTCATTCAGCTCACGCTGGGAGAAAAAGTACTCATGGCTTATTAGCTACATATTTTTGTTGTTTGAATTCAAAACTAAAATAAATATTTTTCATCTTTTATTTGTATACTTCTGCTTTACCTTTATAACATTTGTACAGCTTTTTGACATCTCGACAGCTATGCTTAAATATTTGAATTCACAAAAGCTACAATTCTTATATAACAATAATAAAATATTAAGGCTTGGTTCCAGAACTTGGAGCTTTCGCTACATTCAGGTGCTAACACAGAGAACTTGAGTTTTTACTTTGGTTCAAACTGTTCTACAGTATGAAAAGCCATGTTCGTGCCTTAACAGGAACAACTTTACAGTACCTTCTGTGCATGAAAAACTTTTACAACTCTTTTACAACCCTTATTTTAGCATCCTTCTCTTAGCTGGGGGAGCATTAATGACAGCTTATGAGTTTTTAGGGGGCTACAACACTAGCAAAATGCTACAACTTTTTTTAACAGAATTCATAGCCAAATTGTAAAAGTATTTCTGATACAGCAGAACTTCACCTCATTCACTAAGCTAAGTGAAATCACCCTTGCATAGTGAAATTAGTCTTTAGCAAATCAACCCGTAAAATGTCTGCATTGATCAGAATACAGGAGTTCAGTATTAATATTAGGATATGATATGTTAAGCTGTCATTTAACAAAGCTTACGGGACATCAACCAAAAGCATTTGGCCTTGATGGCCCAGTAAATAATTAACAAGACATTTATTATAAGGAACTTAACACAGAATAACTTTTATCAATGAAAAGCCGTATTAAAGGGTACATAAAGTCAAAATTTTCACTTTACATAAAAGGGTAGAAAACCATTTTATGTTAGTTAAAAATTCTGTTTGTTTTTTATTTCAGTGCAACACCGCCCCAATTCAGAGCCTACCAGGATACCTACGTCATGCATCCCGGGAGGCTCTTGGGTGCTCCTTATGCGCAGAAGGAGCGCTTTCATCAACTGCATGCGCAGTGAGATCAGCAATTTTTTTTCCCATCTACCTCACCCCATCTCGCACCTAGGTCAGGTGACATAGGAAGATGAATAAAAGGAGAAGATGGCGGCACCCAGAGCACCAGCCCAAAGACGGATGCCGGGACAATGTGGGACCCAATAGAAGAGACCTCTGGAGTGTTCAACTGCTCTGCGGGAATGAAGGTAAGTGTATTTTTTTTTGTTTTGGGAGACTTTTAAATTTAGTTCCTCTTTAAAGCTCAGTTTAGCATGTTTTTGTTAGCATGTATTTTATTTTATCATGTAATCCATGCGAATCTCATTTGATTATTTCGGGTCCATTTTGTCTCCAATAAATACAAACGAATTGTAACAAAAGGAAACATAGCTGAAGCAAAGTATTTTTTTGTATACTCAAACTACTGTTTTTTTTTTTTTTTTTTAATTTAAAAAGTAATTAAATATAGCAAGCATGAACATAGGTCATATTACACCTGCAAGCTGCTTTAGTCTGATACATGCTGTGTCAATGGTTGATGTTTGCTGCAGCAGAACCTCTTCGAAATCACAAGTAATTTGTCATCATTCTTTATTAGTATGCATATTTTAATCTTGCTCAATTTCAAGAAACCGCATTTTGACTGACAGCTCTGCATCTAAAAACAGACTCATACAGTAACAGGTATTTAATTTGTCAGACATGTAGACTTTGTGAAGTAGACTTTTGTTCACATCTGTCTGTAGATATATAATACATTACACTCTTCACATTAGTATATTATATTTGCATGTATGTCCCTCGTGAGCACCATATTTGTATAAAAAATCAATATGATTGAAAACTGAAAAATTGAAATGTAGCGCAAAAAATGTTCTTATTTAATTTAAGTATGTCCATCTAAAAATATATGTGCTGTCTTACAGAATTCAGTACCACACTGTTACTGAGTTTACAATTGGCACTATAATTAAGTTACAGCAATTTCAAGAAATATATATCTATATATATATATCTATATATATATATATATATATATATATAATTTCAAGAAATATATATCTATATATATATATCTATATATATATATATATATATATATATCTATATATATATATATATATATATATTATATAATGAGTGAGAGAGAGAGAGAGATGTTAACAGTTAACATGAAAATACAGCCTTACATTTCAAATATCATATATAAAGAAGTTCTGTTGAGTGTTTTGTTATTTTTGCAACGAGGATCAAGGTCATTACAGCATGTTCATAATATATGTTTCTAGGTAAAGAAATTTGGGTAATTATATATGATTCCTTATATTTTAATACTGTTCATAGTATAACATCAATCCTTTTTCTCTTTCTGATTTTATTCTCAAGCTTCATGTTAAAAAGTTGTTTCCTAACTGTTTTTGTCACTTTAGTCTGTAAAATAATGCTAAAATAAATTAAATGATACTCCAAAAGGGTAAGAACAAAGCACTAAATGCAAATGACAAATATAAAAAGAAAAAAAAATAATTTTATATTACCCTGACTTTAGAATTGGTAATTCTGTTTGGTTATTATACGTGATTGCACTTCACATCAACTACTTTTGCTCCACGCACTCCTGTTTTTCATAGATAAATGCTGTACTCTACAGTGTACAAAAGTCAAAACCCCCATGCGATGGTTTAAAAGGCTGTGAAAACCTATGATCACTTAAATGGCAAAGACAGAAAGGCTGTTATTGCACATCACATCTGTGTTAGTCATTTTGAGCAAAATCAGAAGACTTTTTTTGTATGTGTTTGAGTGATTGTCTTCTTTTGTAGACAAGTGTGAGACACTGAAGTCTAAATATAAATAAGTGTTAACATTAGTGACTTCATACTGGCAAACAACAATCAGCTATATGACAAATATACGCACACTGACATGCACTAACACATAAATATATACAACATTTATAAATATATTATTAATATGCTGCATGGCAACATGGCTTGCTTGATTCAACATCAACAAATCAATATTTTGTAGACAGAAAAGAAACAGAGCAGTATAAACACTACTAAATATTTTGGGTTGAGTTATTTCCTATTTTCACCTTTTATCCCATTTCCCTGTTGTTTTCCATTATCACATATATCTCATTCGAAGAAAGTAAAAATAGATTAGCAACAGTTACAAGCTCACCATTGCTTCCAAACCAGTCCTTTATTGTAAGATTATGTTTGATGTATCTTTTTGCAAAGCTCTATTAACAGAGTTACATTCCTTAAAAGAAAAAATATGATTTTATTTATACTTTTGCAAATACTTATTTAAAAAACAAACAATAACCTGTCATCTACTCTTTTTATAACCCTTGTTTTTAGTTTTGTTTTTTTTATAAACAAATGTAGTTTATTGTGTTTTGATCACTGTTGGTTTTAGTAATAGTTTTGTTATACTATACTGTAATTTAAAAATACACATTTTATTCTATAATTTATCTTGGTTAATATAGCACTTAAAAGGATATTCCTAGTACAATTTGCGAGTTATTTGCAAATAAAAAAGGTGTTTTTATATTTTTCTGCAATGCAACATTTAAAAATGCTACAAATGTTACAAACAAAAGAAATGAAAAGTAAATAAAACATAAAACAGGAATACTTTTTAGTATAGATTTTAGTATAGAGTATAGATTTTTAATATTCATTTTATTTTATTTATTTTTTTTATTTTACTGAATGATTATTGCAATTGGCTAAAGCCATGATCATTGGAGAAAAAAAAAACTTGATCTTGATGTTCTAATTGCTAAGGCTTTAAAAAGAGCTTAAGGTCCACTTTAAAAAATATTTTTAGGCAGGTATTTAAAGCAAAAAAGGGACAGGCGATGTCCCTCATAAAATAAGCATTCTTAACTGCCTGATCGCTTGATCAAACTGCTAAAATAGGTGAGCTGCATATGCTGGTATACCCGGCTCATCCTGGCAACAGGTGAATATGACAGGGTTTAGTTCTACATTTAGTGAAATCTCAGGTGACATTAATTTATGTCACTGGGTCTAACTAGTGTGGTAGAATCAAATATGTGATGCCAAGTTTGGAAGATATTTGGCATAACACAACAGAGCCCAGGGGGTTTCCCAAAGAAACTGAATTTGGAATGAAAGTCTGAAATTCCTTTCTGTTGTGAGTGCTATTTGAAGCTAAAGAGTTTCCTTGTCTGGATTCAACTTTTTCCAAGTTTCTGGGATTACTCGAAAATTTGAAACTTTGTTAAAAGTTCAAATTAAATGCAAAACCCCAGAACATTGCCACAATGGTTGGAGAGGTTGGTGCCACATGTGGAAACATGCCCTAAACAATTATTATTTTTTTTTTTTTTGTAAATCAAAGTTAAAATTATGATTGAAACACACAGGGCTGCAAGTTTCATTTAGTCACATAGGTAGTGCTAATTCCAGGGTCTACATTTTTAAATGCCAGCTGTCAGTCGCTTGGACATAAAAACATTTTGTAACACAAACATGGAACACAATGGGTCCGACCTAATAAAGCACTCAAAGACTGGAGAAGATAGAGTGCCAGTGGGAGAACCTGGGTGATCCAGCAAACTGGAATGGATTTCTTCAAACCCATTTGCTTTGGCAAATGTTTTCAATTGTAGATAAGATCAGTTCCAGGTTTGCTGGATCACCAAGGTTCTTCCATGACAATCTTATCTAGTCTTGGAGAGCTTTAAGTCAGGCCCAATGTAATACAGAAAAATTTTACTTAGAGCATGTTCTTACATGCACCTCTGACAGTACTGATATAATTGTATACATATACTTCAATGCAAATAGATAACATTAGCAAAATATATATCATATTTACTTAGAGCATGTTCCTACATGCACCTCTGACAGTACTGATATAATTGTATACATATACTTCAATGCAAATAGATAGCATTAGCAAAATGTAATTTCTTCAAAGAAACAAATTAAAATTTGTCATTATGGAATTTGTCATTTTGCTTGTTAACATGTACAAACAAGAGTTTTTGAAAAAAGCAGAGCACATACCACCTACTAACTTTTCTATGAAATATTAACATCTAATAGATCATATTGAAAGCAGATACAATACTTATAACACGTTACAAATTCCCTCTTTTCTTTTGTTAATGTTTTCTGGGTTCTGTATCTTGTAGGAAAGTATGAAGTACTCCTAAGGTTCTCTCGGCTTTGTGATTACTGTATTGTAACTCTGCCTGGGTTCAGCTTGTGCGGTGCCCATTTGGTCAGTGAATTGTGGAGATTTCCCCTGTTTTCACTGATGAAAAACTCTTATGCTGATGGATAACTACAGGAGAAGTTGTGAGTAGTGAAACTAGACTAAAATGTAGAGACAATACAAGAAATAGTGTCAGCCTGCAAATGTTAGGGCAAGTTACACATGCCATTTAGTTGTTTATTTTATAGAAGATTTGGTATGTCTCCTTGCGGTTGGCACCTTACCAGCTGCTTGGGGACTAGCATTCAGCAGCGTTTCCTGGCGCGAGGAATCGATAAACGCACCATGACCTCACTGCCAGTGTGAATAAGCCCTTAGAGCTGTGTAAAATGGTATCAGATTTTAATGTATATTTCTGCATTATCTGGAATAATATGAGTCTAGTCTCTTCTTTTATGTATTGTAAGCTTTACTTGTAGCAGCCCCAGCTGATTGAACACTTTGGAATTTTGACGATTGATAGCGTGATTTTTTTTTTTTTTTAATATTTGTACATGAAAGCAATAAAAAACACATTGTGAAAACGCCATGGCTGATACGATTCATGAAATTGAACAGACGTTCAATTTCATAAATCGACTTTGAAATATGTTCAATTTGGGTTGGATTTGGGTTAGTGAAGGTCTGCGAACCGTGTATAGAAAGAAAATCACTGGAGGGAAAGAGAAGTTTTACAAAGAGATAGAGGGCAGGGCAGATCAGAATTCAGCCACAGCTGGGAAAAAGCCAGACCAAAAAAATGGTGTCTCCAAAATCTCTAAATAATCCCAAATGCTTTTTTTTATTGGAACTTAATTTCCCACACATTTATTTCCAGAGCCAATCTGTTCATAAATCCTTTAGGGAAACCAAGGAAGAGTTAGGTGCTGTATAGCCAAATTATATTTGCTAAAAAGCATTATCTTGTGGCACTCAAGTGAAAGAAAAACCCTTTCATGTGGAAAACAAAGAGATAAACTACTCTTTCTTTTTCTTTATTATTAGGGTGTGCATATTTAGTGCAGTGAACAACAGACAGGGAAGAATCAATTCTGCCAAATGCATAATTCACATAATAGAATTCTATACTATCTGTAGTTGCAAAATGTGTATTAAAACACACCAATAAAAGATTAAAAAAATAAGTGGTGTTGTGATATTTTTTTGACTCAGCATTCACTGTCAAGTGTTATGAGACAAGAATTAGGAAATCTTTGTATTATTGTAAAAAAAATTTAGGATTATACTTACACAAAAAAATTGCTATGGTATTTTTATATCCGCAGTATACACTTATTTTCTTAAAGCTAAAATCTAGGCATACAGCCTAATACAGAGATGGAATACAAATAAAGGGAGCTATTTCACTTGCTAATGGATTAGTATTTCTTTACATCCAGTTGTAAAGTTTTCATAGCTACTTTACCATATTCTACCATAAATATTCAAACTAGTATTTGCTTTAAACTACTCCTGTCCTTCAGCACAACTGATTGGCTCTCTCTTCCCAGCTTCTCCCACTCCAAAGTCTATGCTCTGCTGTACAAGGCTGATACCAAGTCAAATTCAGGTACTTACACTGCTTGCATTTAAATAAATATTTAAATATATATTTAAAGGAGTATTTAATAAATATTTAAGAAAAATACATTTAATACAGAGCTACATGTATATTTGCTCAGAGTTGAGCTTTAAGGATCTGCTTGTATAGTGTCCAGTACAATTGGCTTGTAGTCTAACAATATTTACTAGACATTTGCTTTGTACATAGGATAAGTTTTTATTAAAAAAATAGGTTTGCTTTCAAAGGTAACCTCTAATGTTCAAATGTACTCTGAATCAGCTCTGGCCTAATCATTTTCATAATTCTGTAATTAAAGAAGGTATTTAAAAAATCTAACTTGTAAAAAGTTTTATTATATTGCATGCTGTAAACTGTATGCTGTACAGAAATTCATACCCAATGTGGTATTGAACTTTACAAAAGGAAGGTGCAGCATTATTTGGATTTTTGACACACAAAAAACTAAGGCTGTACCATATACATTAATATCAGTGAATGATGAGTTAGCAGGATTATATATGCCATTTGTGTGACAATGCCTGACACAAATGAAAGAATACTTTCATTGAAATACTTTCATTTTCATTAGAATTTCGGACAGTCTCTGCGATCAGTAACCAATCAGAGGCTGGAAGGGTGTCAGTGCAAGAAGACATGGGAATTGTCTCTACTGCTTTCACAGCTAAAGTTTTTCACAGATAAGGAAATGGAAAGACCTCAGTGACCCTTATTCTTTCTAGTGCCATACATGGTTCACATACCTGGATGCATCAACTCTGCAGGGATAATGCTTGATGATTGTCCCAGGGCAGAGTCAAAAGAAAGTCCACCATACTGCGTAATCTTCAATTCATAGCAGTTTACAGGATACACAGAACATTTTAAGGGGGTCCATTTAAAATTGTTTCTATGGGTCCCTATTGAATGGGAAAAACCCTTTATTTCTATCAGTTACGAAGGAAAACTAACATGTTCTATTTTCTTGTATCAAGAAATGCAAAACAATCCTTTGTAACATGCAGTTAAACAAATAATATAGCAATGTACATCACAGTGTCATCACAGGCTTACACAAAGCAGGGAAAAATGGGCTTTTATTCCATTTAGTAAAATACATAGCCCGTGCAAGCAAAACACACACATTTTCTGTCGGAAAACAAACAAACCTTTATGATCTCAAATTAGTCTATTTCAGTGTTTGCTTTCTGAGTAGTGGCAAGCTCAAACAACCATTCAGAATACAGTATACTTCTTCCAGACAAATTTTTAATAGAATCACTTAAAACAATTAATTACTCGAGTTTTCACTCAAGCTGTACTGGAAAAGATATGTTGGCAAAAAAAGGCATTTGCTTGCTGGTTTCTGGAGGCCTGTTTGTTATTAACATGTAAATTAAATCATCACAGCTGTTCCATTTTTTAATCTGGAAATATGAAGAGAAGGGCCAAGCTTGGACCAAACAGTCTTTTCCTGTTACATGCACATTCATTAGGACATAACAGCAAAACTGGGCACTATTTCTTATGTAGTTTTGAAACAATTGTTTTTTTTTCTTTTTTTGTTATTATAAATGACTTGATTTTACTCAACAATTTTGTGTTTTAATTTATGAAACAAATGCATTTAAAAGGAAGACAAATAAAAAGCTTTGGGGAACAGACTATAAAAAATTGTAAACTAGGATAAAGGTAAAAGAAATTAGACTTTCTTAAAGGATGTCCCACTTTAGGACTGTTCAGACTCTCACTCAGCATACTATGCCTTAATTAAAACTGGTATATTTGGTGTGAAATCATAAAATTCCCTATAGATGAGAATAGGTGTATTAAAAAAACCACAAGAGAGATATGCATTTAGGATTAAACATAATTTACATAAATTTAATATGCTCAAATATGCTCACATAACAAGATTATAGGCAATTATTAAAGCACTAAAAAACTGCAGGACATTTAATGAAATTATGAGTCCTTATATTTTCTCAGCAATGTATTTTATGTGATTTTGTTTTATTCCTATTGCAATAACAAACAAAAAACTATACAGGACATTTTTAATTTCATAATACATTTTTTTCAATTGTAAGCACCCAAACCTCTATAACTACAACTGTAAAAAAAAATACAGAATATATGACATTGGTCCATTTTACCTTCCCATATGCTTACTGAAATCTATATTATTTATAAACACAATAATTATACAGACCAATCCATTGATTTGTTCAGTTGATTAATGGCATGTTGCAAGGAAAGCGTGCCATAATATTTTCTCGAGTCTCTTACGGCTAAAAAACAAAAGATAATGCTTATCGATATAAAAAGAGAAAGTTACCTAATAAAGAAAAAAATATTTTATTAGTCTTTATTGATACATAAACTTTACCCTATTTACAAGGCCTGAACATTTTTATTAATTGACTGCATTTTTTTTTATCATTTTTAAAGTCATGATTGCTTAAATTTTTAAGTAAAATCATTTCTGTAACGGCACCACATCCAATATTCAAAGAGACCACAGACATAAATTGGCTTTTAAAACCCAGAAGCCTTAGCAAGGCATTAACCTATCATGGTGAAAACTTTTGGAAAAGCTAATGTTCAGTCAGGTCACTTGCAGATCTTGGCAGTATCTTGTCATCTCCTGCCCAACCAACTCTGCATAGCCCCAAGTATCAGAGTATGGCACAGACTTTGAAGAAAGATAACTGTTTCACCATGACCACCAATTTATATCCCCCTCTTACTGGCAGCCTTTCTCTCCCACACATTCGATAGGCACTTTTGTTCCCCCAACCCCTCATTGGGCAATATTGTACCCTGATCCCTTTTTGGAAACCATTGTTTCCCCCCAACCCCACAGGGAAGAGCAAAGAATACCTACAACTAAAAGTTACACTGTACTGGTACAACAGTTTATGAGTTTTATTCAGATGGTTACAGTATGCCAGTGCATTAAATACAGTTCTATCCCATCTATGAATAAAACCCAATAATAAGCACCCATTTCATGTATGCTGATCTTTAATAATTGTAAAAGATAAACACATTGTTTACAAAGAATATTTGGGTTTAGTCAAAATTAGTCATTAGTCATTTGGTCCTGCAGATATTGCAGCAAGCATTGAGCAGCTGTTGGTCTGTACAGCATGTAACTCATTAGGTTACCTTCATTGCTTTCTGTTGTCATTCTTTATTGTGTTACTGGCTTATTGGGATGAGGATTCCGTGCTGTGCGCCACCACAGTATCCCACACAGCCTATTTTGTCCAGCAATGCGCCTGGACTGACCTTTTGCCTATGACCATGATTCTGCTTGTGTTTTGCCTTTGTGAACTTAGTTTGGTGGACGGATATTCTGTGTATGACCTCTGCTCTTTTGTTCTGGACTTTTTTCTGTTAGAATCTTGGTTCTACTTTATCTGTGGTCTCCTGGTCCTCTGCCAGCCCATTCCCAGACACAATCCTTTGTGCACAAGTCCTGGGGGCAACTGAGTGTTGGGAGATGCAACCAGTCACCAGAGGCTAAGCGGTGGCTTACTAAAGGTGAAGACTGTTGTGTTAGATTGGGGGATTGAAGTCTGGTGAGGACTGGCACTGACCAGGGCCTTACAGTTACTTGTTGCCACAACCACTTTGAGCTACCATTGCGAAAAACATACACAACTTGGTCTGCATGTATTTATAGTTGCAGAGTTGGTACATTTCTAAAAAGAAACAGTTAATTGTTTATTTGTATGACTGAATCACATTGTGGTTGTAGTTTTTGAGTTCAAAACCACACCATTGTGGAAAACAAGCCAACAGGCCAGTAAAGTGATTTATAGCACATTTTGCTTTCCGAACCACATAAAATACTCTCTTCCCAAAGATATTTACATTTTTTCTTCTTTCTTTCATAGTAAAAAGTTTCTCAGCTATGTTATGGTCTTCCCATGGCATTTGTGTGGGTTTGCATGCTTTTATTATTCTCTGAGACCAGAACAATGGAGTAGAATTTTTTCCCTATTGACTAAAGGGGTATTTGGATTTTTGACATTCAATATCTAAAATTTTTAAACCTTTACCGCTAAACTATCTTAGAACCAAACTAAGGCAAATTCTAGCAAGATTATTAAAATATAAAGCATCAGAATTCAAAAAGAATAGGACAAAAATGTAAGCTACCAGAAAGATGTTAGCACCTATTATCAGTGAGGAAGAAATCAAATCAATGTTTCAGCATAATTAGTATGATCAAAAAATCCTGCTGATCTATTCTTATCTTTCTATTTTACTCATGTTAAATTTCCATATAAAATTTGTCATTTATTTCTAAGAAATTGTGATTTTATCATTTTTTTTTCAAAATATTATTCTCAATGTATATTATTTTGTGCTCATGTGTTAAGCTCTACAGGGATTGTGCATCACTGTTTCATCTTTCTGAGCTTATACATGTGAAAGAATAATTTCATTTCATCAATATTTAACTTGCAAGGTTATTTGTATTATTATTATGAGTTTTTACTTCTAGAAATTAACTAACTGGATTGGTTAGATTAAAATTTGATCTACAGCTTTCCTCCTACAAAAATGTATCATGTTCTTTTCCCATCTAGATTACAATTGTCATTGGTAGGTATGTGGACATCTCACATACTTTCTACAACACAATTGAGGCATAAAACAGATTTCTCAGGAACTCTTTATTTTAACAAGACCTGAAAGTGTTCAGTATGTGTTTCGTAATGCACAGCTGACCAGAAGGCACTTTCAAGCGTGAAACACAATTACACCATTATTATTACACCATTATAATTATTATTGGTTGAGTTTGCATTAGTTCAGTTTGAGGTCTGTTCCGCTTAATCGAGGAAAAAAAAATAGGTTTAAGAACTGAATTTAAAGTGAGTTTTTTTTGTCAAATGCTTGATTGACAAGATAAACCACTGTGAGCCCTTTAAATGTACTCAGCCGACATCTGCTGCCCCTTTCCTACTTTACCTATGGGCTCTTAGCATAGCCAGGAGTTACTAATAGAGATTTAGGGCTCTAAGCCTATTGTTATGGTAAACAGCAGATATAGTTTCTAGGGCTAATAGTTATTATATAGCCCCAGTAATGACAATCTAATGAAAATGCTGACTCTACTTGCCATAACAATAGGATTCCAACCTAATATTTTTAATAGCAATGTTATGAGCAATAGTGAGCTTGTTGTTAATGTACACAATGAGCTGATGCTAACTAACCTAAGTTAACTTGAACAACAAGTTTAATTGGTTCTATTAGAACTTAAAAAAATAATGGACTTCTGATCCAAACAACAAAGTTTTTTATATTGTAATTTTTTAAAAAACAACCACCCCACGAGGTAAGCCAAACAAAGAGTGCTGTAGTATTTTCTTATGGCAAAAATTAAGATATAAATGTTGTTAATTGGAGCTGTACTTTAACAATAATTATTAACCAAATCTAAAGTGAGCTCTAAACACTTTACCCTAACGCTAAATCAACCCAAACTTCTTAAGGTACTAAGGAGAACCTCACCATAACTGCGTCCATCTTCTCCATTTTTTACATCAGCAATCCCTGTAACTCCTTATATACCAAAATTAACTTGTAGTCAAATGAGAGAAAGGAGAAAAAAAGGTAAAGCTGTTTTTTTTTTTGGCAAAGTATGCTTATATTGTAATACATTGTCACAGATATAACAATTATTAAATTATACGAAGGGGTGCTGAGAAGTTCCTGGCTTTGCCCTTTTCCAGATGAAAAAGAAAAATAGGTGTGGGGGCACATGGCAGCCTAATATCTTAGTATGTAACTGTGCAAATATTACGTCTTTGCGATTCTTAAAACTTTGTTTTTTCTTTTAGTGAGAAGCTGTGATGGCAGAGGCACAAGCAAGTTTCATGTCGTTGGAGTTACGGGCCGTCATGAATTTTTGTTTTTCCAGGGATAGTCAGCAAAGGACATTCACACTGAGATGTCACAAACACTGGGGGAGAGGTGTCCTTCTCGTCTCAAGACTGGGCATTTCACCGTTGAAGATGAGCCCCGCAGTGGGCGCCCCCCAACCCCTCAACTGACCCGGCAACCTGTGATGCTGTCCATGTGAGCTGATTATTGAGGACCGGCGAATATCCCCAAAAAAAGAGTCCAGATACCTGACATCTCACGGGAGCGCTGTCCTAGACATGCGCAAGCTTTTAGTGAAGTGGGTGCCGAAATGTTTGAACAGTGATCTGAAGAATTTTTTGGCCCATTTTGAAGCAGCATAGAACTTTTGAATGAGGATGAAACCTGGCTCCACATCTATGATCCTGAAACCAAGGAACAGTCAAAGGAATGGCGCCACAGCGTGTTATTTCATAACTCTGGCTCTCTTTTTTCTGGACAAAGCCAGGAACTTTTCAGCACCCCTCGTACATAGGTTGAGGTGGTCTTTACCCATTATGTTATCATGGGTGTCATCAGACCATTTGACAACACAGGTTGAATCCCTGGCTCAATAAAACTGAGAAATTAAATTGATCGAAGCTGAACGTCTCTTGTCTTGACATGTTTTAGGAAATAAATACTAGAGACACTAGAAGTATGAACTAAGCCCAGAGAAAATTTCATTTCTGAGATCCAGAGAAAGCCACCATTGATATGGAGATAAAAGTTTGCACCCAAGTTGTGGGTCTTTTAGGTTAGATGAAGTTTTGAGGCTAGGGAAAGTGGATTGTGTTCACTTTGTAAAGCATTTATCCTTCAGTTTAAGATGTAACATTCTGCAGGGCAAAATGATAGTATCTCCAGAAAAAGGCATAATTATCCTACCTGAGCTCCATATTAGCTCCTTTTCAGCAGAAGCTCCCAGATCAAGGTGAGATTCATTTTGTTTGGTGACCCAGGGGAGAAGTGACATCACTTCTGCCATGTGATAATGCTTGGGCCTAGCAATGGGCTGCTAGGCCCAGATACCACCTTAAGAGAACAATTCACATGGTCTTTCATGGTCCTTCATATACATAGTGTTGGGTAGTGTCACCATCTGTGAAATAGCAAGGATGTTAAAGGAGCACAGGTAAAGTAAACATATGGGAGTAGAGCCATGTCCTTGTCAGAGACACTATTACTGTTACCTTCATTGGCATGATGACATTGTCCATTTACCCTTAACTCTGAAATGTAAAGTCAAGGTGCAATTATGATTTAAGCTGTCACACTATAATCCACTATGAATATGGTAATAAAAAATTGATTTCTCAAACTCCTTGTTTGTAAATGTTTAGGCATGTCCCACTAAAGCTTATGTATGTGACCGATAAGAGTTTGCTTAGGCACCCTCAGCTGTATTGTGGGGAGGGTGGCGGGGGGACATTTCTACTCGTATATCCCTATATCATACCCCAGAATTTTGTTGGCAGAAGTGATGCTTTAAAATAATTTACATTGAAGCTGCATGCCTGGCCCAGTATCTTATACTATACAACATGCAGCAAGACTACCTAGGCTTGCCGTACCTTGGTAAAATGTCATAATATCCCAAAACCTACCCTGAAACAAAATCTTTATCCTTAACTCCCTGACCAATAACTCTAACTTAGGCTTTAGCCTGATTACTAACACAAACATTTTACTTTAAGGAACTATACTTAATGGACACCAGTATTGGCACCAAAGCATTGGCACCAATAGCTCCTATTTGCATAGCAAAATACTGCATTTTAGTCATAATACAGCAACAATAAACCACAATGCTAAAGATATAATATATAACTAACACAGTGGTCCTGATTTATTAAAGTTCTCCAAGGCTGGAGAGAATACACTTTAATCAGAGAAGCTGGGTGATCCAGCAAACCTGGAATGGATCTGGCCCAGGATTGAAAACATTTGCTAACAAATAGCTTGATTTTAGGAAAACCATTCCAGGTTTGCTCAATTACTCAGCTTCACTGATCAAAGTGTATTCTATTCAGATCAGGGCCAAAGTATTAGAAATATTTTGATGTAGTATGTTTCTTAAATATGAAACTATTGAATTTAGTTTGGATCTCCATCCACAAGTCAATATTAACAGTAAGCAGTATCTTCTTTCCTAGCAGTAAAAAAAAATTCAGATTTCATTGCTTGCTTATATAAAATCCCCTTATCAACGACTCTGATGTGCCTACATTGTTATGTCCACGAAACCTTGAAAACCTTGAGGTATTTATTGATTAGTTAGCAGGAAGATCGCAAGGGGTCTTTGAAAGGTCAGATTTTATTGTAATTGCAAGAATGAATGAACAATAATTTTAAAACATATCAACAAAGCCTGGTTAGCTCATGTTGGGAAATGTAACTAGGGTCAAATAGAAAACAAGCAAAATGCATCTATTTTATGCTTCACTGCAATAGAAAGTGAAATAGCACAAAACAGAAATATTCATATAATAACTATGTGTAGTTTTACTTAAAACTTGAAATACTTAAACATATTTTTCTAAAATGTTTTTCTATCTGTTTTCTCTTATTCTCTTTCATTTCTTTTACACTAGTGCATTACTACTGCATGTACTAACAATGATACAATTTTATGTTTCTATTTAAATATTGGGGACTATGCATTTCATTTTGGATAGGGAATTAGTTTTGTATGACTTTCTAATTTTCCTCCTGATTTATTAATCAAAAGAAAAATAAAGGTAGAACAAATTCAGGAATATTGCATGTATAATTGTATTATATGTACAGAGCTGTGTAATATGTTGACACTTTATAAATACTGTTGATTAACAATAATAATAATAATAATAGTAATAATATTACTGTATATATATATATGAATATATATATATATATATATATATATATATATATATATATATATAATATATATATATATATATATATATATATATATATATATATATAAATAATATATTGAATAAATACATGAATATAAAGAGAATAATAATATCTATGAACCTTGTGTATAAAACACATTTATAAAAAGACCTTAAATATGTATTGCTTTCTCCCTAAATATATGTGTAAATACACACATGCAAGTTTGTAAAGTGCAAATTTAATGGAACAACATTCCATTAAGAGTAACAACCCTCCACAGCAGTTGTCTGTAATATCTCTGTGAAATATGCGGAGTACATGTACATAGGACAATTCCTTACAGCTGTGCTGTGGAACATGACGTTTTCCCCCTATTACCTTTTGAAAATAAATACTGCAATGAATGTCAATCAAATAATGACTAGTTATACCTTTTATCTTATGAGTTACGTTCTAAACTCCTGACAATTAGCTCAGAGAAGTGGCTTTTTAAACTGATTAAATATATAAAGAAATGAAACAGGTCATCAAGGCATTCCTGCAAGTCATAAAATTAACCCTGTCTCATATATGTGAGTGTATGGATACATTTCCTAATATAATAAATTGAATGATCAGTAGGATAACATACACCATTTAACACATTTGCAAAGTGTCTGTTTTATTGTGATCATCAGAAGACCTGCCAATTTATTTGGCGCTGTGTCATTCCAAATATTGTTAAAATGCATATGGCACCCATAAATGTTTAGAACTAATCTGATAACAGTCAGGGAAGGCTATTTGGAGCAGACAACTTCTGAACTGATGTCAATGAATGCCTCTTTGCAAATCAAATGAATAGGACGGCCAATAGTTTTTTTTGGATGTATACTTCTGCATGGGGGTTGTGAGCTACTGATTGGGCTGACTGCATTGTATTAAAATTCACAGGTTTATTGTCAGGCAGCAAAACCTTTGAGACTATCCAAAATGTCAAGTATCCTTTTTAGTATTCCATGTGAGGGACGTGGCTTATCTCAACTAGCAATATCATTCTTTTCTTTATTGCTAAAAATTACTTTTCAAATAACCTTAATGCTTTAGCTGTAGATTGGTTTAAATTAGCTGACCTGGGGATGTGAGATTAGTGGGATAACAATCACATGTTGTAATGGTTATCATCCCATGCTTGTAATCATTCAAAGAAGGGTCACATTGCATTGTTTTCTAACATGGACTCCAAATGGACTGATTGGAATCTCATTCTTTATACTAAAATATTTATTTCTAATTACCAATCAATTTTTTTTTAGCATTTAGGTAATTAGAATGTTTTATATCAATACTTCTTATTTCACATAGCTAACTATCTTATATACCTGCTTTAGTTATTCAGAATAAATGATGCTATATAGTAGTCGTTTATTTTTTTTGTCATGTCATCAATAAATAACTTTTTTCCGAGAACATTAGGATCTTTTCCCACTGGTTATTCCTACCTAATACAGTTTTTTAGTTTTTCAGCAACAAGATCAATGTGCAAAGCTGCAAAATCATAGCATGATCAGGAATTATGGTGAAGAACCATGATTCCGTATGAGAATTTACTGAACACCTGTGAAAGGGAGGTCTTCATCGATCAATACGCAGAACATATTAGAAAACAGAGACAAATAGATCTGCAAACTGTTACAAAACCAAAACCAGGTTGCAGAGGTTTGTAAACCCACAGAAAATAAATATATAAGTATATAAGCATTGATAAATAAAATGATTACTTGTCAAAAATGAAGGTACCCTTGGTATTTAAAAGATAGACTTCTAAAATTACCAAAATGGGTAAGAATCCAATTACTACTGGGTAGTGTCTTAATACCCAAAACAGTATTATTGGGTAACAACAAAATTATCCTCACCATTACCTGGATAAATTATATATTTACACAGTATTTTAAAATGTTCTACAGTGTTAAGTTATACTATGTGCAAACATTTTTTACAGACATGAGAGTTAGAAAGTACACCCTCTTTCAATACTGAGTTTTTAGGTTTTTTATACCAGGACATTAATAAAACTCACGTGGTCCCAAGCGGGTCTTAAAATAAGATATATACAACCTCTGATGAACAACAACACAAAACATATTATGCTGTGTCCTTATTTACTTGACACTAACAAAAAGTCAATGGCAATCTGGCAATGTCTGGAAATGCCAACCAATTCAACCTAAGGTCGGACTGCTCAGTATATATAAGTCTTAGTAAGCATGCTAAATGTTACATTTCTTGAGAGAACAATAAGAAAAAAAAACAAGTATGGCTTGCTTAGAAGGATTTCTAGAAGAAAGCCTTGTCTCTTTAAACGGAGCCTTTGAACAGACAAGACTGAAATGGAAGTTGCGAAAACAAAACAGTGTATCAGCACAAGCACCTCAGAGCCTATCAAGCATGGTGGTAGAGAGATGATGATTTGAGTTTGTTTTGCAGCCCCAAGAACTGGGCATCTTTCAGTCATTGGGCCTGATTTATTAAAGCTCCCCAAAGACTGGAGAAGTTACATTTTTTTTAGTGGACTTGGGTGCTCCAGCAAACGTGGAATGGATTTGGTTCAGCATTGAAAACATTTGCTACCAAATAGCAGATGACTTCCATTCCAGGTTTGCTTGATCACACAGGTTCACTAATGAAAGTGTAACCACTTCAGCCTTGGGGAGATTTAATAAATCAGGCCTCAATCATGAACTTCTCTGTATAACAAAGTAATCTAGACTCTAATGTGAGGCAATCTCTATGGCTGCTTGGCCAAAACTGGCACAGGACAATGATCCCAAGCACTCTAGAATGCTTGAAAAGAAAAGTACCAAGGTGTTTCATTGGCCAAGTCAGAGCCCAGACCATACTCTGATTGAAATGGGACCATAAACAAATTCCTGCAAACTTTGATGAACTGAATTCATGTTATTAAGAGTGGGACAAAATCCCTCCAAAACAATATTAGAAACAAAGTCAGATTATAACGTCATAAATAAATTTATTACTATTATTATTGCCGCTAAAGGTGGTTCTACAAGCTATTGAATCATGGGGTGCACTGTTTTTCACACACGGCTATTCCATTTTGGCATAAGTTTTGTTAAATAAACAATGACAATTTTTTAGGTGTTGTTTTACTCCTGATGTTAGATTTAAATACCTGATACATTTTAGAAATGAAGGAGGGTGTACTTTATTTTTCTCATGACTGTACTTTATCCAATCCTAAATAATGTAATTTAGTCTGTAGTGCCCCTAATATCACTAGTACAGAAACATTTTATCATTAATGGGTTTCATTAACTCAAGCATAGCATTGATTAGCGTTTTTGTTAAGGTCACTAGCTGCACATTCTAATTATGGTTCTATTCACCAACAGTGGTAAGAAAAATAAAATGGATTGCAATGCTAATAGGCTAAGGTTTAAAAGAATTAAATTAACTGATCATCCTGTAAAAAATCAGTTAACAATTATTAGGACACAGAGAATAATGTAATGATTTTTTTATTATTTTACCTACCAGGTTCCACGATTAAGCATTTTAAAGATTAAATAAATAATAATTTTACAAGATGATTGACTATGATTCACCAATAACAACAGCTGCATTTGATTCATTTATATTACATGATTTATTTATTTAATACTGTCAAATCTAATCCTATCATTTGGATGAAGTTGTTGAGATAAATCATTGGGGCTGATTTCCTAAAAGAGTTTAGGCAATTTATCACTGTGCAAGAAATTTTCACTTAGTTTAATAAATTAGGTAATTTTCTTTTGACTTTTTAAAAATTTCCTTGCATTTAACTGCAAAGTTAGTTTTTATTTTGTCACTTCGCTATGTGGACAACCTAAACACCTCTAATAAATCAACCCAATTTGTTTCTTTTATCTTGTGTTTCTACTGTATTTTAGAAAATGCAAAGTTAAAATAAACATGTTGTGGAGAGAGAAAAAAACACCAAATAATGATTGAAACTAAAAAGGAAACTTGGAAACTCAGAAGTTGACTTCCTGTTGCTGAAGTCCGTGGAGGGGCATAAGAAGCCGGCGGATATTTAATCTTATAGTTATCTGTCAAATGTTAAACCATATGCAAATGCCTTTATACGTCATTTTAAATCAAGACTTGTGTGGATAGCAGCTGCAGTTTCTAGATGGCTGAGATTTATAGATTTCTGTTTTTGGGCTTTAAAATCCTCTGAACGTTTTAAACTATTTTTTGGTAACCAAGGAAATTATTTGTGCTTTGCATATCCCATTCCATGCAAATAGGGTGCCAATGTACAATTAACCAGCAAAGCTTGAAGTCCAAAATTAAAATTTTTGGTTACGGTGACACATGGCTAATATAGTCTTTCTTACAACTATGCAACAATAAGGAGCCCTATGTTATTCCGTAACACTGAGGAGGATTTAGGGAACTCAAAGTGCTGTAAATTGAAGGTTTTATTATTATTAATAATAACCAGTACTTATATAGCGCCAATATATTACAGCACTTTGGAAAGTCCATTGACATATCACTAAAAAGGTTAACAATCTAATGTTCCTACCATAGTCATATGTCATCAATGTAGTCTAAGGACAATTTTATAGGGAAAGCTGAATAACTGAACCGCATGTTCTTTTGGGTTTTACATCTTTCACATATTTTTATCAAAGCTGCATAAAATTGCCCTTCACAAACCTTTCCTCTTCTTTTAATAACACAATGCTCTAAAACATTTAGTGGTTTTTCCATGCCATTTTTGTTCTTTCAGCTGCTGTAGTCACTCTCTGGAGACAATAAACTGCTAGAATGTCTTCCCCATGGAATTAGGAGGTTTGAATTTGAATTTGTCCTAAAACCAAACATCAGGATATGTTCCGCTGAACAGCTCTCAACTCAAGCATTGATATGTTCAAGCAACACAAGAGCAAACTTACTGGCAAAAAATTGTAACATTTTGTCAGATGTTTGTCATCCACAACTCAAGCTTTAGTTTTCTTTGTGTTTAAATTCCCCAAATTAGAATTAATTTACTCTTGAAAACTTTCCAGGCAGGCAGGGATGGTGAATGTTAATATGTGCCTAAAGGATAGACACAATAGATAGTTGTATCAACTGCTTTAACTGGACTTTGTATATTCAAATCCTTTGTGGTGGTTTTCTTATTGTGGCCAAAATTGGCTCAGGACAATGATCCCAAGCACTCTAGAATACTTGAAAAGAAGACACATCATTAGTGAGCCGTCCACCAAGGGAAATAAATTGACACACAATCTCACTTGTGTATGCATGAGAAGGGGTACTGGGTCATTTTGCTTTTGTGGAACACTCACTGATGACATGCCTCCAATGTTGCACATGTGCAAAGCAAGATTGGGGACCACTGCTTTGTCATTTAGCGTGCAAGAATTGTATCTTGGTGCTGCTCTGTTTTACTAAATGGTACAATATATCCAGAAATGAGCCTCTTTTATGGCAGAGGAGTTACAATGTCATGTTCAGGTTTCTGCTGTATGAATGTCATGGGTAGTTCTAATCTAATTGGAGCCCTAGTTGGTAGACGATTTTTTTTCTTCCCTTTCAAAGTAATATTTTCATATTGATTACTTAGCAAGGGAATGTTTCAATTTCCTAAATGGGTTAAAGTTTTGCTAACTTCAATTATGCAATCATAGTCATTGTTTTCCTTACACATACCTGGGCATCATTTGGAATAAGAAATGTTATCACATTCACCAAGCTAAGTGAAATTCCAATGCAAAGTTTTATTTCACTTTGCTATGTGTATAGCCGGAAATTCTATAGGAAATTAACTCTGTAGAAAAACACGGTTATCAGTGTAATTTAGAGTTGGGCTTCTACAGCTAACTTCCTCATCCAGCATTGCTGCACTGTACAGTCCAGATTTTCCCTATTTGTCTTCTGATCCTGCTTGCTAAAGTTGGAACACCCTCCATGATGCCACTCATAAAAACTTGAGCAGAAAAAAAGTACAATGTCTTCTTACTAATAAAACTAATGATTACATCTACTGTCTCCGAATCTCCATAAACCTCTAAACTAATCCTAAGAAACTGGTGCCAACATTATTACTACTTGTGTCAAGAAAAAAAACAATAAATGACAAAATGCAATAATCTATATGCCAGAAATACATTGCATTAGTCCAAAATAAACATATTTTAATAACTTCAAAAAAGTCCTTCCCCAGTGTCATAAACTAACACAGCCAGTCTAATGCTGCAGTTTCACACAAATAAAAGATGTTACACTTTCAGATCAGGGAATTTGACATTCCCTCATACATTTTCTTTTGGGAATCAATTACTGCCATTGAAACACATGAACCTAGAAGATTCCAAGGGAATGTTTGAGGGAATGTGATTCTCTGGTTTATAAATACAGCCCTTTAGCTGGAACTTAAAGCCTAGATATCCTAGGGAAAGCTTAGTGGTGGTGGATGAGGGAGACTAAGGATGGAGTCAAGTTTATATTCCTATGTGTTGAACATTTAGAAATAAACTCATAAAAATAAAACATTTTCTGCTTGTTTATTTCATAGAACTTTATAGGCTACAACTCACACATCAGTTCATATCCCAGCCGCATTTACTGCTTACTGCCCCTCCCAGAGTTGCAATCATCTACACACCATTTAGTAATTGTTTTCATTACTGGGTACTAACGACTGTTATAACAACCTTGGCTAGGGCTGTAAATACCATTTTATATAGGGCAGTTTTGATTGAGTGTTTTGCAAAAAGATACTAAAGCAGATACCATGAACAATCTTTAAATTCATCATATGCTTCGCTGAAATAATTGTGAATGTTCTCTTTTCACATTGCAGGAGCAGAATAAAAGAACGCCCATGATATTTGCCTAATGAGAGGCAGAAATAACAATGCAGTGGTAGTGATGTGTCTAATTATTGGGATATTTTCAAGATTTTTTTTTCCTCGCAGAGTCTCTTTATGTAGAAGCTGCCAAATTACATGTCACCTTGGAGGGCATATTTTCTGTACTTCACAGCGTCTACAATAGCAAACTCATGAATATTTACTGTGCTGATCAGATATGCAGCAGTGAGAACAAATAAAAAATGTTTGTATTTGCATATTCGGCAGCTATTAGGCATGCAATGGACAGAGGAAAAAGAAACTGGAGATACCTTTCCATGGGGATACTGAAAGAAACATTCCCGCACAATATGACTGACTATTAATAATAACATTGACTTTCAAATTTAAAGAGTTATTACTTTGCAGCTTTTCTACAGTTTATTTACTACTTATAAAGAGATGCAAGCATTAAAATGAGCCTAATGTTTTTTTTCAGATATCCATTTGAATAGGTTTGCGTTTTGGATGTTTTAATTGGATAAATGGACAGTATACCAGACATTTCTCTGTGAATTGACTGGACTGATCCATGGCCATTGTGCAGGTTGGTATAATATGTAATATATAACCCTTCTTGAGATTTTGCTGTTAAAAGCAGACATAGCATTAAAAATTAAGGATCCACTATTTAGCAAGCCCTATCCCTGGTTAAAGCCAGACATAAAATGCTAGTTAAAAATACACAAAGACCCCGGTTTGAGGCCTGATCATATTTTTGCCCTTATTTAGGGTAAGTTAAGGATCCCAGATCTTGAGACAATACAACTTAGCACAGTGCAAGCTATAAAATCAATTTATTGGTACAGTCACCAGTAATAAAGAAACTTTTAGTACCTCCATGCCCTGCTGACTTAAAGTCAAATATAGATTTAATTTTCATTGGCATGGTCTCTAATTTTCACAGAGGTTTCCAGAGTAAATCATAGGATTTATAAGCTAAAAATTACTCCAAACCTTTCAGTCACAGTTTTCTGTATGCAAAAATGTCTTTTCTAATCAAGACTATTAACATTCTTTAAGATTACTTATGTTTCAGTTATTCTTTGCTTACAGCCTTTACCACTTTTAAAGCCATGTCATGTCATTTTATAGGTTGTACAAGAAATTGGGAGTATGTGGATTATCATGTGTTTGGAAGCATCCTTTGAAATAAGGCAAAGGACATCTGATATTGAGATATAAATGTAAATATAAGTTTTACTAAATTAATAAACAGTTGAGAAACATTAAAAGGACCACAATTATATTATATATATATATTACACCACCAGCTTGAACTGTTGATGCAAGGTAGATTGAGTTCATACTTTCAGGTATGTGCCTAAAAAAGTGGCCAGTGAGTGTATATGTGTATACGAGGGGGTGCTGAGAAGTTCCTGGCTTTGCCAAGAAAGAAGAGAGCCAGAGTTATGAAATAACACATTTTTTTCATCATATTGTGCCATGAGAATGATGCACCTGGTACAGCGTAGTTGCAGCTTTTCTAGACCGTTCAAATAAAAGTCCTTTGGTTGGGCCGCTAACCAGCTCTCAGCAGCATCTTTGTCGTCAGAAATGTCTTCAAATTGTTGCCCCTTTGGGTGTTTCTTCAAATTTGGGAACAGATAATAGTCCGAAGGGGCCAGGTCAGGTGAGTAGGGGGGATGGTGGACCAATTGGAAACCCAGGGTGTTGAATTTGGCAGCCACAACTTGGACGTGTGCGCAGGTGCATTGTCCTGCAAAAAAAGAATTCCTTTGGTCAACTTTCCACAGTGTTTTGTCTTAATTGCTTCCTTCAGCTGGTCCAGGAGGTTGGCAAAATACTGTACGGTGATACTAGAGTCCTGAGGTAGGTAGTTCACCAACAGAATACCGTCTTTGTTCCAGAAAACGGACACCATGACTTTTTTGACCAATTTCTAGATTCAGAACTTCTTTGGGCACGGGGACCTGCTGTGGCATAATTTCTTAGACTATTCCTTGGTTTCAGGATCATAGATGTGGAGCCAGGTTTCATCCTCAGTCATTAACCTAGCCAAAAAGTCCTGTGCAGCTTGAAAATGGGACAATACACCTTTGGATGCTTCAACTCACTCCCTCTTCTGATCACTGTTCAAACATTTCGGCACCCACTTCACTGAAAGGGTGCTCACACAGGGGTCGGCAGGGGAGCGATCAGAAAAACAGGTGAGGGGTAGAGTGAAATCTTCATGTGTCTGCCTTTGTTTTATTAGTACATTGTCCAAACTGTAAAGTAAACATTAGGAGTCTGAATCCTGGCTAACTTATTTGGCAGCCCAATCTAATCTAAAAAATCACAAATCAAAATCCATAAACCCAAATAGGAAAACTTCTCTGGAAGTTTGCCTTGGCACCTGTGTTGTAGAGCTCCTCTGCAGCCTTCAGCTACTTACTAGATATGGGGCTCTGTGATCTCTACACCTGTTAGGCCAAATACTATACCTGTGCTCAGGCTGCACAGGCAGAAAGAACCTGGACATGGACCAAGTGCTCAAGGAACCTTCCCATCTCCACCCTGACCAGATCGAGTACCCTAAACTTGTTTTCCAACACCACCATGGAAAACTCACCCACCTTTGCTGGAGCTTTTAACTCATAAAATGCCTGAACCTGGGTGCAATATAAACACCATTGCACACTTTTCTAATTAAGCATTGTGACACCCACAAAGCATTGTGAGAAGTAGAACAATGGTGGCTATTGCAGAACCAAGGGATAAAAACTGATAAAATAGAAGTTGCTGTGACTGCAGGTATAGAATTACATTACAAAAAAATGAAGAAAAAATACATACATTTTACTATCACATCACTTAGGCAAGGTCACAAAGTTAATGCAGAAGAGAAACTTGCTGAAGTTTAATAGAGAACATCAAGAAGGGATGGATGTGAACTATCTCCAGCTCAGAGTTGCTCATTTCTTCTTATACCTATTACCTTGACGTGGTCATATGTTTTGGTTCTTGCATAGTTCACACGTTTTTTTTCTCCATTCCCTTAGCTACTTATTCTAGTTTTGGGCCTAAGGACAAGGTCAAATGTTTTTTTTATTTTTAGTATATGCTTTGTTTTCATTTCATATTCTCATTTTGTGATAAATATCATTAGGATCATTAGGAGTGTCTGCATTTTTAAAATAAAGGGAGATAGGGGGGTAATGCTTTATAAAAGAATGGACTTCGGCCTGCTAAAATAGGTTTTGGTAAATTAATTTCTTATTTCTTTTTATTCCAGATTTCTAATCCTCACAATACACTTAAATAATAATTCTCCTTATGGTCATTGTGACTGTGCCAAAAATTACAATATTGTAAACTTCAGAAATCAGTTATGGCTTATACCTAACATTAGAAACTGCCTTGTACCATTCATGATGCATCTTTCATTTCCAGTCTATTTATAAAGTGGTGAATCTGACATTTAAAGCACACATTCTTCCATGGAGTATCCATTATTGCCATTGTAAACATATGCGATGTTGATTGAATGTCAGATTCGCTGCTTCATAAATAGAGGCAAGATTAGGGGCCAAGATAAAGGTTGCTGTTCATTAGAGCTCCTGGGACACTAACAAGTTTACATTTGTGCAGGTTGCCATTTTTATGGAATTAATAGTTTTAATGTTTATTTTATTTTTTAAAGTTTTAGGATACAAGTGTAAAAAAGGTTGATGTAAATTGTCTTATCAGCATGTGTTACTATTTTAAAATTTTGTTTCTATGCCTAATGTGGTGAGGGCAGCCAATACATACACAGACTAATACAGCCTTGCAGTACATCTCGATGGGTGGGATTTTCAGCTGCTTCTCAAAGTGCAAACCTTAGTTCTGTCAAACTGGAAAAAACGTCCATAAGTGGTTGTTATCTCAGCAGTTGATTACATACAAGATATATAAGAAAATTCATGTAAATAATGTGAAAGTCACAAAAAATAACTTTTAGAGACTATTAGCTGCCTGGCTGACATGTGGCTAGTATAAAGATAAAATGCATGTTTACTGTTAGTCTGTAACTCTGAAGACAGAAAAAGAAAGTCAACTAAAATTTTCAAATCACATGTATTTTAGATTAAACATTGCTATAATATCCTAAAAATGGATACATATACACTAAAAATTTGATTGTAAATTAGGTTGTAGATAAAATCTCTTAGATTGTAAGCTCTTCTGGAAAGAGTCCTCTTCTCCACCCATATCACTGTCTATATCTGTCTGTCAACCCCTATTCAATGTACAGCACTGCATGAGTTCGTGCTATATAAATACTGTTAATTAATTATTAATAATAAAAAGGGACGCTCACTGAAAATATGATGTTATCTCCCTTTTAATGTCTACTTATAGTTTGGCAGAACTGGGGATCATGGAAGAAGCAAAGCATTTGTGTGTGACTGCAACCTATGTCTTCCTCAAGCAAGTCATTGTAAACTTAAAGCATAGGAAAGCAACTCAGAAGCAGCTTAAACAATTTTCAAAAAAACTCAAAGCCAGATCAAGTTCTGGAATACCTGACAACATACTGCAGTTGTTTCTGAATCTGATGCCTGTGTATGTAAGCCCATAAATTGTATGAAGGTTTACTTAAAAAAAAAATAGAATGTTACTAAGCACAAGTGTGCTGTTCAGATTTGGGCCAATTGCAAAAACGTCAAACATCCAGTTCAGTTGTTCCAATGAGTACATTAACAAGGGGATCCAAATGACTGTATACATTGGTGACCATTGTTGTTAGCTGGTGGTCATCAGAGAGGTTACACATAGCTATAGACTTGCATAAAATTTGGGAATTAATTATCCTAAAAATTTATTTTTCATTTACCTATTTTTGGGTTACTAACTTTAAGCTATAGCTTTTGCCTAGTCTCAGTTCAGTATGTCTAAAACATTTTTATTCTGAGAAGTTCCCGCTTTTCAAGTTCACCCTTGATTTGTTCCAGTGGCTTCACTTCAAATTAGAAATAAAAGTGCTTTGTGTTTCTTGGAAAATAAAAATGAATTACTGAAATGTAGCATGTAAATTGATTAATACATAGCTATTAATTTATATTTGGATATTAATATGATAAGGTTTATTACTATCCACAGCTAAGAGTGTAACATTAGAAAGTCATCTATGAAAATGTTCTAGTGCTGTACATTTAAATAATAAAATTATATTTTATCTGTGAATGTATAATGAAATTGATGATTACAGAGTAAAACAAAATTCAAAGGACAATATATTTCAAATTAATCATACAAATGATGTCTTTGTAAAGGATTTCTTGCCCATTTTGTGCTGTCGTGAAATAACAACATGTGTTAAATAAGAAGGAAGCAATTTGCTCTGAGACAAGTGAACTAATGTTGCTGATGGTTAGGATGCCTGAATACCTTTAAATTATGTTTGGTAGAGATGTCATCCTTATAAAACATGGGGTATATCTATAAATTAGTATAACTCACTTCTTCTTTCTTGGAAGGTGCATCTTTTTATACACTAGCCTCATTTACATGATGAAGGGGCAGTGCTATTTTCACTAACCATAAAATCTGGTTTAAAGAGGATTAGCAAGTATATACAATTTGACACATTTATGGCATAGTATACCATGTTGTGCAAAAATGTAGGAGTAAAACTCAATTTATTTTATTTCCATTTAAAGTAAGGGTCATTTCAGACCTGAAGCGAGCTGCACCAATCTACCATGGGCTAAACTGTGGTCCCAATCGAATATGTGAGGTTGGGAACCATTTTTTGCATGTAGCGGCAGATCACAATGCCATTTTGGAAAGAGACAAGTTGCATTTGGTTGCATGGTTGATGTCTGAAAATTTGCATGATAAATTTGGCTTTATCATGATGGTCAAATGTACAGGGCTTCTTCCTCATTACTTTCTCTGTGTTTTCTGAGTGGTCCTGGAGTATCCAAAGGGCAATGTAAAATAATAACATTATTACTGCTCTTTGTATCACTAGACTATGACCAGGGCTTTTTAGAGCCTAGGATATTTGATGTTCTGCACTCACAGGATATTTTCATTCAACAACGGAAGACTGAGGATGGCTAGTGGCAGAAAGGAATTAATGAAAGGGAGAACTTTATAGAAAAGTGAGTTTAGCAGCAAGTTTCTTTTTGTGTCATGAAGCTAATCAAACTACAGTCAACTAAACTAAGATTTTAATGGGTTCATAAATGTTGCACATCACTATAGCTTTTTGTGCTGCCTAATTCACAAAACCTATTTGTACAGTACAAAGTGCCCACCCCTTCATACATTGGTATTCCAGATAAACCATACTTTATAGCTTCTGTCACATCTGATATAAGGATGTAGGCTGGGTTTAGAAGTGGCTGGTGACGTAAAATAGCTGGCACAGCACTTAATTCTAAAATTCTCCTAAGCCCATGCAACTCCATATTTTTTAACGGAAAACCCTTTAGCCACTAAATGGGATATGTACAGATTTCCAAATACAATCTAGAGAAACCCGACGTGCACAGGGGATGCAAATATCTTCAACTAGAGGTTGTTCTCTGCATGCAGGATCCCTGCTTTATTTGGACCACTTTTTATAAGTATACTAACATTCAATCTTATAATTGCCCAGCAGGCATGCAGTGAATTCCAATCTATCTGATATCCTTCTACATTAAGGGCTTGTTGCCACTAATGTGTTGTGATAACACGTGTCATTTTTTTGCATTACCACAACCTGTGGCAATGAAAACCACATGCTTTGGTCTGCTATATTAATTATTATTAATTCTTAATAGCATACTAAAAACACCCTCCTGCAACACATTGCTCTGTTTTAAAAAAAAAGCACATTTGCTGTGTTTAGTCTTGTACTGGCAAATCTATTTAAATACACTGGCTGTCCTAACACAATGCATGCCAACCCACACATCAACATATTTGCGTTTCTCATTAAATAGCCTTTTGTGAACTAGCCTAAACTGACTCCAAATGTGTGTATATAGTACTAAGGGGACACTAGATTATAACCTCCTATTTGTTAGGAAAAGATGTGAGCAGATAAGTGTCTCTGTAATATGTCTGTGTATCATCTATCATTGAAGAGAATAAAGGAAAAATTCCACCTTAAAAATACTGTTGTTTGTAAAATATCATCATCTACCCTTATACATAATATATTCCTCATGTATATTTGCTTATCATTCCTGTTCTTCTCTTGTTTGGAATTTAACAAGATGTTTCGTAAAACATCTTATTGACTGCAGCCTCTATAAATTCAAAAAAGCAATTGAGTCACATATATATGCGCATCTGATTTTTTCCCACCTTATCTTTAAATCCTATCAAGCTCTTTCAATTCCGTCAAAACTATTGCAAACACGTGTTAAACAGAAATCGCTTCTTGACTATTATTTCTTGCGGTGTTTAAATTTACACTGAGATCAAATAGTGGCTTCACGTGAACACAGAGCATTTTTAATGAAAACAGGAACACCTTTTTACCAAACTGTCCGCAGATAGAGAAAGATAAAGGATTAGGTAGGAATGTTACCTTTTCTTTTGTCAAATACCAAGTAGAAACATTGGTTAAAGGCCTTAAAAAAGACCCATTACCACAGGGCAGAAAGTCAAAGAGCTTGGCTGCCCTAATACTCAGTTATCTCGTTTCTGGATAATGGAATGACCCCTCGCATGCCCGAGCTGTGCAACAATATAATAGCATAAGCAGTGTGAATAAAGAGGTTATTTTTGGAATCCAATTGAAACAGTGTTGGAGTCTCTTTGACAAGGAAGGAATTGAACAAGATGCAAGGCACACAGTGGAGAAATATTGAATTTAAGGAAGGTGGATCTACTTTTGAGCTGATAAAACCTAAAATAGAGACCGCCTGGCTTAGAACAAATGCAGCCAGTCTAGATAAAAAGGGATAAAAGGCAGCCAAGATATTTACTTAAAATAGAAAATCACAAAGAATTTAGTCAATTTAGTCATTTTAATTACCTACACACTAGCTATTCATATTATATAACATAATTGTAAATAGAATATCTATATTGGTACAATTTAAAATGTTAACATTTCTTCTGTTTGAACTAAGGAATGTGATTTAGATGGAAATTCCACCTTTAAACATTACTTCTAAAATTCTTTTTATGATTTTAAAATGATTTAAATATAAATTGCAGATCAATTGCAAGATTAAAGACCAAGATCTTTACACAAGTTTCAAAAGAATTGATTCTATGGGCTTTTCTGCTTCTGTCTTTTTAAAATGTCAAAATCCAATAATAATAATTACTAGTCCTAGTGTCACTTTTCTTGGGAATTCACGGAGTGTAATGCCCTGTATACTCTAGAGTTGTACAGTCTTGCTCCATGCCCCTCTATGTCTGTTATGGGGGCCACCCACTTCTATGCAAATTAATCTAGCATTGTAGCTGAATTTATCGAATTTCACATGTCTGAATGTCTATAAAATAAACTGTAACAGGTCAGCTTCATTGTAAATACCCACTGGGATTCTACAGCTTCTTTTTCAACAAGTAGGCATGAATAGGGATCTTTTTTTGTTAGATTGGTTTAGACACAAGTATATATACAATAATCTAATTGATTGTTCTCTTTAAGTGTAAATGTCTATTATGCACATGCATAGAAACTGTTTACCAAGATACATCTTGAAAAAGAATACAAATAGTGTATCATGTTGTTCAAAGGTAAAAGAGCTTCTAATCCTTAGAAAAAAAACTATTTTGAAGTTTACTACTGTTTAAAGTTGATAAGCATGAGGGATAGAGGTAACTAACAAAAATGTACAAAAGATTTGTATTTATTAAAATTGTAGCTAATTTAATAATGTAAAACAATAGTAGGGTTTTCAAGGTGTAATTTAACAATATGAAACTGTTTATCTACATACAGATGTGAGATGGTTGTCGCTTGGTCCAACTTTTTTTAAAAAATAGTTGTGTGTGTGATAAAAAAAACTGCTATCTCTGGTTATTTCTTCTCTGGGGACCATTGTTTTTGACCCATCATTTATATTTCCGTTGTGTTTTGGCTTATCTATAGGAACAAATAGGGCAGCAATATATGTTTGCAGTAGGAAGAAAAACTGTCCCGAAAAAGGTAAGTATATAAAATACTTGATTAAACAACTTACTTACTTAGTTGCCTTACTAAAGGTGATTAGGGGCAAACAAAAATCATAAAAATTTATGAAGGCCATAGCCATGCAATTTAAAAACGTCAACAGGACATATTCCAACATGTCCCCTAACATTCCCAGCAATTTTGGTCACAATATGGAGTCTGATTTAAGAAAGCTCTCCAAGGCTGGAGAAGATACACTTTCATCCGTGAACCTGAGCGATCCAGCAAACCTGGTATGGTTCTGGTACAAGATTGAAAACCTTTGTTATCAAATAGCAAATTACTTTTAAGAAATCTATTCCAGATTTGCTGGATCACCCAAGTTCACCAATGAAAGTGTATCCTCTCCAGCCTAGGAGAGTTTTCTTAAATCAGGCTTATTATGTTTATTGCCTTTGCAGTTATTTAAAGAGTACGCAAATAGCCTAAAGCAGACCTAAAGTCATATTTTTTACTTTAGATAAAAGGGTAGACAACCAATTAAAAAAAAAAGGGGCAGCACCTTACCTTTCACAGAATGGGAGCGCAAAGCCTCCCAGGATACCTACGCCATGCCTACTGCGTGACTCTTGGTTGCTCCTTCTGCGCATGCCCTGACCTCGGGCATGTGCAAAGAAGCCCTTTCTTTAATAGAAGAACAAAATTGCCGATCTCATGCAAGAGCAGTGGGATCGGGAGTCTTTTTTTCCCAATCTACGTCACCCAATCTAGTGCCTGTGCAGTGTGAGATCAGATGATGCAGGAAATAGAACCTGGAAGATGAGAGAAGAAGAAGTCGGTGCCGAAGACGGATAACAGGACAACGCGGGATCCAAATGAAGAAACATTCCGAAGGATAGATGGATCTGCAGGATTAAAGGTAAGTGAGATTTTTTTTTTATTTTGGGTTTAGTTCCGCTTTAAAAAAAAGGTAGTTTAAGGACAATACTTGGATGTAAGGAAAAATTACACTTTTCCCATTAGGCCCTTTGACTTCTCCAGCAATCTTGGTGACAATACCATACTAGGTGTTCTTCAAATATGTTATAAAGTTAACAAGTTCAATTTAAAAATGGCATCAAAATTCACTTAAAGTCATGATAAAGAGGGTGCAAACTCATATCACTCCCTACTAAATTACTATATTTATTCTTAACTCCTCCAGCATCATTAAGCCCTTTATGTGAGTGTCATCTGCTGCCCTTTGATTTCCAAAACTGCAAGGTAGTCTAGGAAAACCTGACAATTTATTTTTCCCTTTGTTTTTTTTTCACTGCTAAAACCAATTATTTATACAAAAATCTAATTTGGTAATATTTTCTAAACATTGTTGAATGTTTAATATGAAATATAGCATGTATACTAAATGTTAGTACTCCTAATACCTAAACAGTATCTCAATACAGGAATATAGAAGCATGTAGTTTCCTAAGCAACATAAAAAGAAGTCAGCATTATTAGCCAAGCAATTTTATAAGAGTGCATTTTAAGGCTTCTACAAAGATCAATTTAAACCCTCAGCTCTAAATAAGTCATCTTTTTGAGACATTTATAGTGAAGTCTAAAGGACACAATAGATGATTAGTTGCTGTTGGTTCAAAGGATATTTATGAATCAAGCTTAGCTTTTGCCTTTATGTCTACACTAATAATACAATGTTAACATTTCCCACTGAGCTTTTAAGCAAATAACACAAATTCATTAAGTAAAAAAGCAAATACTTGGCCATAAATCATAATGTAGATAAAGAATAAACTTTAGGCAAGTACAATATATTCAATGTATTTTATCTATTAATTTAGTAATGCAGCATTAAAAGCAAGTCTGCATCCAATATCACTAAAGTAGGCTTAAGAAATAGCATGCATTATATTAAATCTCACATTTCATAGAAATCAGTTTTTGTGAAATTGAAGACATAAATGAATGATAGTGTTTTATATTGCTGACACATACAAACTTCCGACACAACCATGACATGCAAAGAACTGGTACATTAGGTAAGGTTATGTCCAGTATCAGATTTATAAGACCCTTAAAATTTGTCCATCATAGTAGGTTAGTAATGAATGCTGGAAGGTTAAATAACTCAATATTTGTATATTGTATCTCCAATCTGTGAGATTTTGTTCTTACAGTTGTAAAAAGGATATTTCATGTAACTGCTGCATTCTCCATGTGCTAAAAATAAAATTACATTTTAGGACTTAACTCCTATTTTACTGGTCATGGCAGATGCCTATTCATGAGAAAATGAGTGTAGGGCACATGCTCCAGAGTCCCAGATATATGTAGTAAACTATTGCTATTTCTACATATGATATTTTACATATGAGTTTCAAATTAATGAACAAAGGAGTTCACCAAATGCTTGGCACTGTTCATATTCAGGTAATTTGCAATGACCCCCAAGGAACCTGATTACATATGTGAATTAAAGTTTCTTAACATAGTACCAGTGAAATAGCACACGCAAATAAAAAGAATGAAAAAAAAATACTAACTGAACTGATAACGTGTTAGAAAAATAACATAATTACATAGTACGTCAGGTTGAAAAAAGTACATCAAGTTCAACCACTAAGGAAATAAACATATCCCAGATCCCAGATAACAATAGGTTCATGATTATCATTTTACCTTACAGCACAACATGATACATCTGATTCTCCATGGACAGTGATAAAACCAGCTTCTCCCAAAGCTAAAAGTTTCTTGGAGAATCTGAAGTGTTTCAATTGCTATTACAAATATTGCATTGGTGTATTGATTGTTTAGGGGTAATTGCTTGTAATGATTTTCAAAGATAATTTGAATATTTCATTTTAGAAATAAGCTGCAACATTGTCTGTGCAAAGCATTGGTATCTTCCTTATACAGTATATCTCTTCCACAAGGGATTGTGAGATTATACCTGAAATAGTATGTTTTCTACAATTAATGAGGGATATATACTAATACCAATATTTTCCTTAAAAAGGCATTCGAATTTGTATGATAAATATATCTCCTGCTCTTTCGTCATGTAAGCTGAAGATGTTTCATGTGTTTGTTGATGATACAATAGGGGATGTGGCAACTCCCATTTATGCCTTCATGACCAAGGGATTTATTTTGTTTGTTATTGTTTTTTCCATTATAAAGCGTTATGGAAATACAGACTTAAGATACATCAAACATAATCAGAGCCCAATAATAAAAGGTGCCAAGTGTAATACTGTGAGTATAACATCTTATCAGTAGACCTGATTCGGCTTAGGAAGCATTAACAAAATCCCTGGATAACTGTGCTCTTTATAGAAAGTCAATGCCTTAGATTGCCACGATTACTTCACTTAAGCAGGTCAAGGTAAAGTTAGACCAGGGGCCTGCTTTAAAAAGCAATCAGGAAGGTATGTGTTCTTTATTCTAGCTTTTGCTCATTATCAGAAAAGGAGGTGGGGGGTGTTCTGTACTCAGAACAGTATATATAGGAAAAAACATAAAGAGAGAGAAGGAGATGGGTTAGCCTTGGAGGAGAGGGAGAGAAATGAAAGGAAGGGGGGGGGGGAGGGGTAGAGAATATAGGGTTCTGTAACCACTGAGTCCTACATTAATACCATGCCCCTGATTCATCAATGAAATCCGTGCTCGCTGGAAGCGCGAACGTACGCGCGGCCATCGATCGCGGATTACCGCGGTCCAGACTCGAGTATGCGCGTACACTCGCCTCACTACCAGCCGGATTCCTGCCTTCACAATAGGGAGCACGAATCTGCCAATTAAGGCGATTAGATTTCAGCTGCGCGATTAAGGAGGATCTTCGCTAATACGAATGCGCGAGCGATAATCCGATTCTGCTTGATGAATCAGGGGCCATATCTGAAAACAAGACTGAATGAATTAGTTCCCCCCTCGCAAAACTTTTATAGTTATTTCTCCTATAGTTGAAATACAGACTTCCACAATGTAAGAACAAGCCTATTAGCTATATTAAGGACATAAAGGAAGTTAGTCTATTTATATTTTTCAGGGAATATAGGACAATGGTGCATTAAAAATTTATACTGGGATAGGTAATTATGGGAAGAAATTCACTGACTTCTTTCTAAAAATGTTGGATAACTGGTCAGCTCCACCACATATGAATAAAAGTTCCTTCTTTAGCACCACAGCACCAAAACATTATATCATAATATGGATAAAGTTTATGTAAAACATGTGGAACACTGTACCAATGAATGAATCCTAAAATTATTTCTCCATTCACAGTCAGAAGAATATTATTTTCCCATTATCATTCTGAAAGTGTAATAACAAGGTCTCTCCCATTTCCCACAGGAGTGTGAGGTGGTCTTGGGAGGGCTTGAAAGATTCCAATATAGAGACAAAATCACGTCGTAGTGGACCAGTCGAAAAGCATAATCGTTCAAAAATTGTGAGCTGACAGCTAAATTGAGGACAAAGAACTGGGGTGGTAAAAAAATGTTTTTTATATGTATTTGGTGATAAGCACAGCAAGGGAGGGAGATCCATTTTAGTTTCAGCCATGACAGAATGTCTATCATATAAAAGACTTTTTATTAAAAAAAGTAGTAGATTGCCATCTATTTACAAATGAGGAAGACTAGCAGTGTGAAGGCAAATTGTGACAGATTGAAGATCTATGGCTAAGACCTGAAAAAGATAGCATCAGCAAGTGTACCCAAGTATCTTTAGGTAGGTGCCAATAAGTACATGTTCTGTAGTTCTGTGAGTTTTCCATACTCAAGCCACATCATATGTGAGTTCTACTAACACCATCCAACATAATTTAACCTAATATAAGGATTATTAATTCATCTACCAATACATGGCAGATAGGGAAACAGTGCAATGTACATTAGTATGGACACCTATAGTCTTCAACCCAAACCTTGTGACAAGGTAGGAGCACTAATGGAAGACTGTAATAGTGTGTTGAGTGTTAATAGAGTGACAAATAGAGTGTTGTCACCTTTTAACAGGAAGTGGCTGAACAATGTTTATGATTGGGCCACCAGGACTCTAGATGATATGTATACCACTATAGTAACTTAAAAATATTCATTTTTTTAACCCTGTTGACTTTTTAAAGATTGTTTTGATCGTTTGTCACCCTTTGTCACGGGCCTGCAGAACTGCTACAGCCTTGTTGTAAAACACATTCTCTCTTTATGCATGAACGCAATTGATATCTGAAAGTTTCCTGACCGTGACAACAGGGCTTAATAAGTGTTGAAATGGCTATTTGTAGTCTCAATACCAGCCTTTTACCTTTTAACCACAGAGTAAACTTAAAACAATTTTTATGTTTCAGGGAACCCCCTGCTACTTATTATTGTCTCTATTGCTTATGGTACATAAACATAAAAAGAAAGCTGATATATAGGAAATAGTAAAAAATATGTGCTGTATTTATGGAATATAAAATCTTTACTAATAGGAGACAAAGTGACAATTTAGTAGCACAACTAGGGGAGAAGGACAGGGCGTTGTCAACCCTATACCAGAAGGTGTCTATGAAAAAGGTCTTCAAGACAAGATTGTGTGATGTTTACTGAGTAAAGCAATTATCTACATCATCAAGTGATCATCAAGACTCATTTACTTTTTCAACAAAAGCATATTTTCACAGATCAGCAGCAAAGATGTGCTACTTGTGACCCTGCTACTTGAGGCTGGATGTCATTTGCTATCTAATATAGCTTCTACACAACCATTACCCTCCAGCCTGTCAATCAGTTAACATGCACTTGGATAAACACCCTTTGCCTAAACAGTAGGTTCTTTCCTAGGCCAAAACACTAGTCTGTTTCCTTACATTTTTTATCTGGTTACTGACTTTGGCTTCTGTTTTGGCTGTGCTTGTTCACTGCTCACCTTGACCTAAGGCCCGTCCCTATTTCTGGTATATCAAGGTCCTATCCCTACTCAGCATTGATCTGCTAAGGTGTGCCACTGGGCTGCAACATGTTACACGCACCAAGAAAGTCCGCTACTCCTTGTAGGATGCTTTAGTAAATATCTAGTGGCAAATAGTAAAGCCAAGCTGATACAAAAAGAAAACTTGCTTCGGGCTTTATGCTGCAGTGATAAAGCTGGTTTGGCATTAGACTGCATTTTGTGCACTGTGTAAGACTAAGCTGGTAATTCCCTTCTTTCTTTTTTTATTTAGTTTTGTATGTAAACTTTTTACATGTGTGGTTTGAGCTTTTAAAAAAGCTTTTTACCAAATACATAATTTCCATGCCTTTATAAAAGGGACAAATCTTAGATAAAATTTACAGTTTTTCCCCACAAGTTGTTTTTAACTATAACATTTTCTGTGTCAGATAGCTTAGCATAGCATCATAGCATACCTAGGCAATGGCATGGCAAAAAAAAAAATAACTGTGTATCCCTTTAAATTTCTAAGAATACATGATTTTGACTTTAAAGCAACCTCATAATAATAAAAAAATCACCTTATATAAACACATTTTTTTGCCTTCAAAATGTCATTGCAAAAACATTACAGTTTATATTTGCAGGCACAGTGCCATCCATTAGTGGCCAACACCAATGTACAAATGACCATTAAGGAGCAATTGACCTATCACAATCAACTCAAAAGTACAAAATACTTTTCAAAAAACATGTAAAAATAAGTATCTTGGTATTTATTCAGATCAATTTAAATTTGAGTATAAGCAGTATGTGACAAAGATATCATAAGAGATAAAGATATCATATACATAAAGATATCATATACATTTTAAAATTGAATCTTTTGTAAAAGGAAATGTTCAGTAGATATTGAGTAAAAATTTACTTCTAATGATTTGAATTATTTCTGCAATTAAAGTCACACCTATATCACATATGTTCAAAATGTTTTATTCTAAATGTGACCTTTCAAAACTAAAACTTTGAATGTAAGCCATCAAGTAGTACTTCTTGGCTAGAGAACTAGAGACTTGCAGAATCCTTACCCTGGGCTATTAAACTAAAAAGAATTCCAACAAATAAAGCAAAGATACAATTAAACATCTTCAGTTGGATACTGTCTCAATGTTATTACTTTAAGCTTTAGAATTCATTTTAAAGATTGGAACTAAAAAACTATGACAAAAATACAGAATGCATTAAAACTTTAACTTTATTGTGTGATTTTATTATGAATATCATAAGAAAGATAAGAAAACAAAAAACTACACAGGCATATAGGGAGAACATGTTAACATGAAAAACAATGTGGAAAATAATAAAAATCTAAAAAAACAGTAGGAGGAACAATCTCTTCTAATCTCCACTGTATGCAGTATGTAAGGAATCCCAACCGCCAAAGTAAAAATGCTAATGGATGTCAACCTAAAGCAACCTCATATTCACAGAACCTCCTCATACCCATTAATTTGCCCCAGATGACGCCAGTCAGGCTTGGAGCATTTGAAAAAAAAAATTCTAATGTTTACCAAAAGTGGCGGTCATAAACAAGGAAAATGCTAACAGTCATCAGTTTGATAAAAGTAAGTGCATACAAATGATGAACAGAATAGCTGCTTCATTGGTCAAATGTTCTTGCACACTGCACTACAGCTCATCTCTAATCTCGGGATAAAGCCAGTATAAGGGTCAGTCAGAAGTAAACATACGACTTCCAATGTAGGAAGAACAATGGTTGTCAGACTTCATTTGCAACCATTACTGCAGTACAGTAGAATCAATAGCCCAGATTTATTAGAGCTCTCCAAGGCTGGAGAAGATATACTTTCATTAGGGAACCTGGGTGATCCAGTAAACCTGGTAGCCTTAATGGAAACAAACAAATGTGGGTGTCTACTGAAAATGGCAAACTGCTTAATCTGTATGCTAAGATTTTGGACTAGCTGCTATATATCACATTTGTCGTTTTAATTTTTTGATGTTTTTTTTAATTGATTTATTTATTTTTGCTTAGCACAGAGAGACGACATATTACGCAGCGCTTTACAAAGCCCATAATAATGTCACTAGCTGTCCCTCAAAGGGGCTCACAAACTATTGTTAATACAGTCTAAGGTCAATTTTAGGGGGAAGACATTTACCGAACTGCAGTGGGAGGAAATCAGAGTTTTCTCACGCAGACAGAGGGAGAAACTGCAACGCCATGCAGATAGTGTCCTGGCTAAGATTTGAACCTGGGAACTAGCGCTTGCAAAGGCCAGAGTGCTAAACTCTATTACACCGTGCTGCCCTACCGATTATTTCGATTTAGTATTTTCTATAAAATTCATATATATTTTAGACATCCATGCTAACAAAACTATCCATACTAACTAAAAAGTGTGATTGGGACTTGACTGTGGCAAGACAGACTATCACATTCAACAAAATCTCCCCCCCTCCCGCTTTTGATACCCCTAAACACATAAATGCACAACACCATTAGTGGTTAAATGGCCTGTAGGCCTTTTATTACATTATAAATATCCTATTAAATAATCATAACATTAACAATATCAAATCCCCATTAACAAACTATATAGGACATAGTATTAACTATAACACAACCACAGTTACATACCATTCTTCTATTCTGTCCTGAGATCCTTCTTACACTTTGGTTACCGGTCCTCAACTCCTCCTTCCATTACCCCTCTTTTGGGATCTGCGCCACCATGATTTTTATGCTCCCAGCTGAATCCACACCAAGTTGGGGAACGATATCAGCACTTTTTGCAGTCCCCATCCCACAACAATAGCAACCATGATTATTTACCAAAAGATTCAAGGGATTCTAAACAAAAGGTGGATCCCCCACCCCACTGAAACCACTACCAAACCCAACCTTTTTCCCTTACTCTGTCCCACCACCGATTGACCCCCCCCCCGCCATTGTTCTTTGCTCTTTAACACTTTAACTCCACCCCACCCCTCCTCTACCTCACTTTACCCCTCCCTCATAGCATAACATAACATAACACCACCTTCAACTTTAACCCTTTCCTGTCTGCTCCTTGCCCCATCCACTATATATCCTTGTCTTCCCTCGCTCTAAGCCTGTCTTAAAATGAAATTTATGCTTTGCATGTATTTACAACCATAGGGCAGGTTGTTTCCAATTAGCACCTGAGTACAAATGGTAAAATCACTGGTAATAAGTAAATACTATAGCGCAATCCTTGTGTGCATAAGCTGGTCAGTATATGACAAATAATTAAGTTGCATGTACTAAAGGTTTACATGTAATCCTCCCTGTGGAATAGCAAAGTATAGTTTCAATGGCCTTACTCCATATCAAAGCTATCTCACTCAACTGGCAGCATGAACACAATAAATAAAACACAACCCTGTGGATTAAGTCAGGTCTCCGTGGCCTTGAACCTGTTATACTGCCATCTCTGCATTTCATGCTACAGCGGAGGTGAGCACGTTTACCATACTCACTACTATATAATCATTACCATTCACTGCTACCATTCACAAAAGATAAATTGATTCAAAAGAATAGCAGGGAACTGATCTCATTACAGCAGTTATGATTTTGACTTTATTGGATATGCTGTGTGATATAACCTGCAACAAATTCTTAAAAAATACGCCTATATTCTTTTTCTTCACTACCATAATGATATCTGAAGCAAGCTTAGATTAAAGACTAGTGTTGGTGTTCACACGGCAAAAATTTGGACTAAAAAAAAAATGTAAAAAAAGTGTTAAAAAAAATAAAAATTAATGTTAAATTCATTTATTGAGTGTGTTTATTTAACTAATTTGTTACAGGTTATTCTACAATGACATGATATCCCTTACTCTGTAACGCACTTTCCAGCACAGTAATATTCTAATACATTTGTTACACTTTTTTTTTATCCACTGCTTGAAAAATTTAACAATTGTATCATATTACTGTGCTGGAAAGTATGTTACAGAGTAAGAGATGCTTGCTGGGCATCTTCTCAATGATTGCAGCCCTGCCTGCAATCATTGAGAAGAGAGTGCGATCCCCGGGGCACTATAGGTTAATTAACCTGTGCCCCGGGAATCGTAGTGGAATTTTAGACTTCATCTGCAGTTCAGTTCCCATGGTCACATGACTGTGGGAACTTTGCGGTCAAATCTGTGAATGCAGTCGATCCCCAGGTACTAGAGGTTGAATTGGGACAACTTTCCTTATTCATCACATCTAGTGCCCTGTGTTCTTGGATAGAGAAACTCTATCCAAGAACACATACAACTAGTAAAGGGCTGCAACAGCCATGTGATTGCTCTTGCAGCCCTTAATAGTCCCTAAAAATACCCCAAATTCTCCCACCATTGACTTCAATGGTGTTCGAATTCGGCATTCGATCACCCGAATAATATCTCACTATTCGATCGAATAGCTGTCAAATCGAATAATGAGATATTCGACCAACACTAATTAGGACCATGGTTTAAGGAAAAAAATGAATTATCATGTAACTCAGCCAACTTAAAGGTGGTATTCAGCATGGTAAAGCGAACTTAACACTAAAATTTTTACTTTAGACAAACTTTTACATAAGGCAAAAATGATCTTTTTATTTTAGTTTAGGATGTTTTTTAAAACAAAACGGCCATAAAGACAGAACAGGAGTGCATAGCCTCCTGGGTTATCCAGGTTATGCATCCCAGAAGGCTTTTGTCTGCTCCTTCTGCACATGGCCAATTTCAGGCATTTCAGGCATGTGCAGAGGGGGCTTTTTCCTGCAATTGGAAAAAAATGCCAATCTCAGACATCCGCAGATAAGCAAGAACGGCCAAATTTGCAGCGAGATTGATTTTAAAAATCTCGCTCATACCTACTGGTGACATTGCCAGAGGAAGAAAAAGGACAGAGGAAGAAAAAGAAAGTGGCAACATAGGAGGATTCCAGGACAGCGTTGGACCCAATCCAGGAAAGCTTGGGAGGGATCTGCTGAAGTAAAGGTAAGTGTGTGTTTTTTTCCAGTTTAGTTCCGCTTTAATGCATACCTATTATGACTTTTTAAATTTAATATAAAAGGTGGCTAACAAATTTGTGCATTAAATAGGGGTTGCAAATGAAAGACATATACAAATAATAAAATAAGAGGAGAAGAGGACCCTGTCCAGAAGAGTTTACATTCTGAGAGGTGGGGAACGTAGCACACTATAGGAGGGGTTATTTTGTAACAACATTCAATGTCACCCTTACCTATATAAAACTAAGGTGTGTACTAAATTTCTAAGCACTCTGGCATATTAGTTAATGTCAACAACCAATACTAAATACACCTGGGAGCCTTAATGTCACAGTTGGCATTTTTGTTTCTGATCAGTTGAATTGAGTCGGGACAGTAGCTAAACACCTTTGCTGCCTTTGTAATCCTTTTCCTATCCTCACTTGCAGTAAAAAATATGCTCACAAAATGAAAAGGCTGCTTTGCACTCAATAAATCTCAAGTAGCATTTAGACACAGAGGTCTGAAGGTTGAGTGATCTCTGCTTCTGGCTAAAGAGTAAGGTTTACTGCCTTACACAAAGGTTCAGTAAATCTATAGCATTCAGGAAACACAAAGAAAATGAGGTATACCATTTCTTGTGTAGCACTAATAAAGCCAAGCAGAGTCACTTTCCAACGGGGAACACCTGGCTAAAGTGGAATCATTTCTAGGATTTGCAGATGTTAATTAGTAACAAAATATTCACAAAAAAAATGTACCAAACATGCACTAACTTTATTCAATATTTCTACTGGTTTATATATTTTACAGTTTATTTGCAATAAACTAAATTTTAAAGTAAAAACCATTTCACTCATCCATTCGATATAACAGAACTCCAGCTTATCTATGACCTATAAAGTAATCACTAATAGTTCATGCTCACTTTGCTTGCAATTTTTCATGCCTTTTACAGGCTATATGGCTGTTACTGGGTAAGTGAGATAACAGCTGTATAAAGCAAACAATTCTCAATAGGTAAAAGAAATGAAACAGCAAATATGAAAAATAATTTAACCCCTTGGACATATCCTGCTGTTACTATGCAATGAACAAATAGCTCAATATAAAAATTGTTAGCAAATTGGCCTTGCCTATTCTAGTTTATCCCTAAGCTGGCCTGAAGCACAAGGACCTTTTTTCACAGAATAAACAATATAAGTATATATGGGTTAGAAAAGGTTTGCAGCAGAGAGCCATATGCGACTACTGCCATCTTTGAATGAAAAGCATGGATTGGAAAAATGTTTTTTTTACAGCTTATTAGAAAAAGTAAGGTCGCATCTTCATTGTATGTCCTATGCTCGAGCTATGAGAAGATCTCATGACAGCTCTGAAAATTCAATCTAAGTGTCATGTTAGATGGTGTTATTTTTAGGGTTCCACTATATAACCAGATAGGATGATAAACATTTATATGCATAAACAATCAACATGGCTAGGATTCCGTTTTATCTTCATATAAATACTTTTCTAAATTAATAACTATCAATATGTTTTGAATACATGTCTTTGGCTGAACATTTTTAACTATTCTTTAGTATTTTAATTTATGTGTACATCTATTTTTTTTAAGCATATAGAATAAAATAACTTTAAATGGTTAATACTATATCTTACCATATACTACTTTTTTTGTTTTTCAAATTATTTATAGCTTTGAAGATGGCTTAATTACACAAAAGCAATCTTGTTTGCACTTTCTAATATAACTTTACTGCTGTGACCATGATTTGTCCAATCTTCCTTTTCTACAGTGGCCCAATAGTATACCTGATATTATCATTTCGGGATACCCTCGAAATCAATAATCTGCTATTACCCAAAGATTCTGTAGGAATTCAAAGGAACTGCCTGCTGACTTTCACAGGACATTCTAAAAATTTCACTTTCTTTCAAGGATGTGCAAAGTTAGCCGGGACTACTATTTTCGGAGCAGATCTACCTGTTTAGGGCTACTTCTCTATATCTGTCAATCTGAAAATTCTAAAGCAGTAAGAACTAAACTAAGTTGAGAAAAAAATGTGAACAGGCAGGCAATGACCCTTCTGCAATAAAATAAATGTAATTGTCCGTTTGCAATCTTTTTCTCAACACACATAGCTCAGCATACGTTGAATCAATAAAATCTTGTGTGTGTGTATAAGTTCATTATAATTCATTCTGGCCTGGCCAAATAAGATGGCCAGAGATTGAGGATATAGAAGAGGAATGAGTGAACATAGTGGGGTCTACACTGGAGCAAGGACAAGTGAATGTTTTTAAAACACTGATCAAGCAGGTAAGTTTTTTTTTATTGTATAAGAGACCATCTCCAATAAAGGAAGCTCACAATTTTTTAACTATCAAGTTCCGCTTCAAATGGACATAATTGCCTGTGTATCAACAAAGCAAAATGGTAATTTGACGCATATGTGGTGAAATTATATATGTTTTCTAGCTAATTTATTGATCATTGATTATCAACAGTGAATTATTTTTTTCATGTAATGACATTTAACCATTAAGTTTCAATTCATTTGATATATACACTTTATTATATTATACACTTTATTATGCAAGTGTGATATGCTTTCTCTGTAATTGAAACAAATGCAGATAAAATATTATATAAATATGCCCATTTTAAGGGAACAAAAGGGTAAATAACATGTCAAGATTTCTCCAATTTTCATTTCGAGACATTTGATCTGATATAATACATTATCGTGTTGTATCCAAATAATGCTCTTTCTTATTTGATGGTCTTATCTGATTTGGCGGCATTATTCCTTTAGTCTGATTCTATAATAGGCATAGCCAAAAAGGCTTCTTCTTTTATTATTCTTTTCATAGGAGAGAAATAATATTCAACCCCCACCTGAGCTCCCAGCTTTTGTACAGATGCAAATTAATAGAAGATGGCTATTTATAGCTCCGGTTCCTGCTACACTTATCACAAGCACTGCAGACTTTTTAAAGAGAGAATGCATACACACTATATCTTTCCCCAGGATATAAATTTTTAATCCCAATGCTGCCTGGACCGTCACATGCAACATTGATTGTCTGTTATATTACATTTATTAAGGAGTGATAACTTGTAATAATTGGATGTTAAATTAAAGAACTCTTTCCTAGTTATTGCCGTCTCAATTATAATTGTCATTTGCTGGCAGTTATGATGATATATGAGGGTTGTATTTTACTCAGTCGACCATGACCCGGTGAGTAATATTCCCTCAGCTATAGGGGCACTGATGCGCTCGCTGGCTCTTAATGCAGTAGCTCAGAAGCTGATTGGAATATTAAGTTTCTGAGAGACTAACAGACACGCAAATCCACATGGATATACATTACTGCACAGTTGAGAGTTCCCTCTGGCTATTTCTTTTTTCTCTGCTGGTACATGTCCAACTTGTTTCGGTTTTGTTTTATGGTTATAGGAATCAGGTTTATGTGGTAAGTTGTAAAGTCATAAAACCTGGGGAAAAAAGGAAGTTGCTTTCATTTAAGAATCACTTCTTCTAATTAGCTCTATACAAAAACATAAACCCTGGAAAATTCCACTATGCAATAATAATTAAATTGTGCATTGAGTCTTTAACTGCATTTTAATACTTTAACAGTGTACAAAAAATCTGCATAATAAATTCAATATATTAATCATTGTTTCTGTATGCAAAGTGTCTGAACAAACAATACTACTACATGCACATCTATAATTACTAGATGTGCATATTGATTATGTGGCAATTAATTTTGACACAAAATAAAAGACATATGAAACAGTGTGTTCTTTTCATAATGGAGGATTTTTTTTATTTTATGTAAGTACTGCATTTAGTTTCAGTATCTCTGTTGTTAAAATACAATATTTTTTATGTGCTTCCTGCAAAGTAAACAATTACGGTATTTCTTACCTCATTTGTCCCCTAAGTCAATGATCTTTGCAATATTGAAGAAACACTGTTTCTGATTTTCTACTACTGTTGTAACGTAAAAACAAAAACATGGAAGTTGGGGACCAAGTCTCTGGCACTGCTAGACATAATTAGGATGTAAGGATTCTTTAGGTAGTACTAACTCTTTAGCACAATAAAATTGGCAAAGGGGGCATTGAGAGAGGTATGTATTAACTATTTTTTTCAGGAGATTGTTACATATTTGACACTTGCCCAACATGTTTTTTAGGTTTAGTTAGAGTTAAGGGTTAAATCCTCCATCCATTTTGCTATATGCTGAGGGGATTGTTCTGTTGGACACCCACTTTCCTTTTTGTTGAGTACTCAATGTTTTCTTTCTAGGGGAGACATTAACATTGATTGGGGATTCCCAATTTCTTAGTGATAAAAAATATTGACAAAAACACAAAAAAGTACCAAAAAAATTGAAAAGTATTGAGAGAAACAGTGGCATTCCCTAATAGAGGGCATTTGTGAGACTCATTTAAGGTGTTACTCAAATGTGATAACTCATACCCAAAAAAAGTGTAGCAAGGAACAAATTATGGCTGTGGCCCCTTCAATTTTCACAGGATATTCAGGTAGAACAGGTATGGGACCTTCATTTGGCCCTGAATTAAATCATGCTAAATGTAAAAAACTAGGATAACAAAGTTAAAAAAAGTGGACAAATAGATCAAATGCTTCATACAAACATGGTGCACAGTACATAAAAGGAGTGAGTCAATAGTACTGCACAATAATGTATATATGTTCTCCCTAACAGTGGGCACAATTCCCTAAAAGGGGTCTATATAATAATTTTAGCAGGATACTAAATAAATAACCATACCAATACAAAACCTAACTCTTGAACCCTTATTCCAAAGGGTGAAATAAGTGACATAAATATTATCAATCTGAAATCTTCTGTTTTTTTTATGAAATGGAGCTTAAGATACACTTGGCTTGACCACATGTTCACTTTAAGTCATTGACATACTTTGTCTATCTTTTTAAATATTTATAATATAATAAACTGCTCTAACACAGATATTTGTAGACAGAATCTATCTATTTAGATTTTAGGAGTTTTATCTCCTGTTTAATTTATGTGACTGGATACTCACCCATATTGATTGTGTTACTTTGCATTCAATACTTCCAAAAATATGTGTATACTACAAATGATAAGTATTAAAGAACATTTACTTGCCTTTAGGAATCAGTAAAATATCACAGGAGAAAATACATATATATATATATATATATATATATATATATATATATATATTAGAGTAGATAGTTAAAAGCATTTGTCACCTTGAATGAACAGGTTAAGTGATGTACATTAAATATCTCTTAAGTGGACTGAAACAAGGTCAGTTCTCTCGCTAACAATTTATTGTCAAGGGACCTATTTTCTTTGAGTTTCATATTAATATTTTTAAAGGCTGTCATTTGGCACTTGCTCGCAGGCAGCTATGATTTCTTCTTATAAAGGTGACCTCTCTAGCATTAAATTCCATGTCACCGTGTGAGGAATATGCTTGCCTCGACAGGTAGGTTGACTGCATCTTCTGACCTCCACTGTTCTCACACTGTGAATCAAGCTGAGAACTATTTTGAAATACTGTTCATTAACTGAGAATCAGGTATTTACCTTGTTAAAAAAACATTTGCAAAATTTGTCAATGGGAAGAAAAAGGTTTTTGTATATACATATATATATATACATACATATATAAATATATCTCAATCATAACATTGAAACATACAAAACTACATGACGTAACATAAAGTGAGCAGAGGCATGCTTATGCCTGTCCCTGTCACATACCTGTTTTAGGTAGACAGGAGGGTAGTTTTTTGCAATTAAAATGCATAACTAGATACAGATTGGTGAAGTGAGCTGTTTTTGGTAAATTATATCATGAAACTTGATAGTCCCAATGTCAGGAAGGCCAGTAGAGTTGAAAAACCTTTTACAGTGTTACAACCATCCATTATACAAACATGCATATATATTATAAATTATGAATGCATGTTAAAGTAAACAAACAAAAACAAGCTTGACAAATGTTACAGATTAGTGTTAGTGTATTACAATAGTATTCTTCAAAACTTGCCTTTAATGTCCTGCACTTTTCCAGTATGTTAAAATGCATTTAAGTTTCTCAGGCTTCCTGGTTTATTCTGACCACAGAAAGCATAGAAGAAGATAAATGCTGGTGTGGTCAGTTTTTTATTTCTTGTCTGTTTGCAGATAAGGATGGTTACCCCTCTGGTTAGCTTTTCACTATATCCCCGCCAGCTTGTAGTAGTGGAGATCAGTGTACACAAATTGGGAACTTACATACCATGTGTTACACAATGCCCAGCCTTTAGTAGCGTTATACAGATGGGAAACTCATGCCCCATGCTACAGGGAAGAAAGGTGTAGAATGTGATGTTTGTTCACATAAACGTAAAATAACAATTAAATGCTGGGATTATTCCTAATGATAGTTGGGACTGGCTCTGTGTAAGGTACATACTAAATGTAGGGTCTTAAAGACATTTTCATTAGAGAGATATATGTAGGCTATCGTTTTCTAAACTCTCCTGTCTTATCCTATCTTATATTGTTCACACTGAATACTCCAGAATGTATCATTTTTCTGGGTCAGTATCTAAGAGTGCTAGAATATTAACAAGGCAGTTAGCCATTTAAGAAGAAAGTCAGTAATGGCGGCAACTATACATCTTTTATGGCAGAATTACTTTAAACCTTTTTTCTATCAAACCACACAAATTGATTTTTCTAAAACAATGAACTTTCATTTATGTAAAAGGTACCTGAAACGAACTCTGTCAATGTAAGGAACTTACCCACCCTGCGAGCCTGCGGTGTCCCTGGGGTTCCCAGCCACAGAGGGAGACCCCTCAGTAGCAAGCAGCATAACCAAGGCTGCTCATCTGCTCACAGCTTGTCTGTCTCTGCAGGCGGAGGGATCCGCCCTGGACTAATTACTGATCAGCCAGGCAGCAGCCCTTGCATCCCTTTGAATGTGGTTCCTGCTCCCAGCACTGTGCAAGTGCAAAGTAGTGCACGTCCTAGGGGTACTGTGGGAAGAGGTGCGCGTGTTACCATGCGTCCCTCTTGTACCCCCCGAGGGCCTGGCACTTGGCTGCTTCGCCCCAGGGCGGGACATAGTTAGTTTGAATTCCCTGCGGCCAATCAGCTGCAGGGGATTTACTCAGTCTCCCATCAGACAGTGCCAGGTGGCGCAAGGTGATTGGTCATCCTGGCTATTTAAGGAGAGCCTGTCCATCACCCCATTGCCCGCTATAGCCTCTGTTACCACAGTGTGCTTGGGTGTGTCTCTATGTGGTTTAAAGTTTATCTGTTTGTCATTACCTTAGTGACCTGGTCTGAAACTCACCTTGCTTGAACTCTGCCAGCCCTGACCTCGGATTGTTACTGACCATTCTGCTTGCTGCCTGCCCTGACTTCGGATTGTTCTTGACCTGCATTTGCCTTATCCTCCTGTACTTCGCTTTATTGGACTTAACCCTTGCTGTGCTGTATGATATTGAATAAAGCCTGATTTAAGGGTATCTGGAGTTGGTCGTGGTTTGTGTGCCCAGGCGCATTACAGTCAAGGACTTTAGCCAAATGCAAATCTGCATGCACAGCTGACAACATGTTTTCAAAAAAAAAAAAAAGAAAGATTTGTATGACAACATCTGTCTTCCATAAATCCACAGTGGTGTCCATGTATGTAAAATTATCCACATGTGGGTTTTCTATCACATACAAGTCCTTATCATATCATTTTAAATATATTTAAGAATATATATTCTTAATTGAATATGCATGTCCAATTGTCCACTTTTACATTACTTGTATACATTATTGGATATACCTATACCTATTCCTATGACCACAAGTAGTATTTGTCTGTTTACAGATATTTTGAAGACATTGTTTCAAGACTCATTGGAATGACAGGTAATTACCATGTAAGGTTAATGTAACTAATTAATGGCCAGGGTCAATAGAAATCTTCAGTAATTCCTTTTGTGCTGATTAAAACAAAAGCACAAAAATACATGTCTCCTCTCCAATCCAATGATACTATCAATAAGTCTATCCCTTTTTTCCCAACACTACTGTAAATCCAGAAATAAAGAATTGCTGGTGGTGTAGCAGCACCTGGTGGGATAAGATCTTCACTGTTCGTTGTTAATGTAAAGCTTGTGGTACGATTTTTTTATAAACAGAACTAAATGTTTATATTAATGCACATACGAAAAAAGCAAATAACAATTTATATATATCAGAGCCCTAGTAAGTGGTGTGTCAAGTACTGGGTTAAGGTAACCCTGTTACAGAAATTTGTTGTACATGGAGGTTTTCCAATTATCTGTTTGATTAAAGCAAATGCTAGGGATCATGGAAAGCTGGGTAAATTTTTGGATGTTTGGATGTGTGCTGTGATAATTAAGTCATGTATTTATTTAAATTAGCTTGACATAGATCAGAGGTGTCAAACTCTGGCCCACGGGCCAAATCTGGCCCAAAACGTCCTCTTTTTTGGCCACCAAAAGAATTCTTAATATGAATTGCAGCTGGACCACCACTACTGCAACCTGTAGTAATGGCGTGCCAGCTGCAATTTATAATAAGCTGCTATTTTATAGACACAATTCCTGGCATCACTCGTGTCTATAGACCAGCGGCCTCTCTGCCTATGCATGGCCTTGCATTTTATAGATGAAGCATAGTAGTGGCATCACTCGTGTCTATTGAACAGCAGCCTATGCGTGGACCCCGCAGAGTTTATACTGACAGGTAAGCCAGAGAATACAATGTGAATACAGCAATTCATTTGGTTTCACATTGCATTCTCTGGCAAAGAAAAACAATTACAAAAAACAGTAAGAAGAAACAAGACTACATACCCCACTATACCGCTGACAACCATGCAGATTACACCAAAGTCAATGTTTTGTCACACTCCAGGACTATCATACAGTGCTCTTGGAATCTATTTATAAAGCTATTTATGAATCTGGCATTCACTAAATCATCTCCTAGGGGAGAATCTCCCAGGTTCATGCATTTCAATAGCAGCAACTGATTCTGCACCAGGGAATGTTTCCTTGAATGTGTATTTGAGTTTGACACCCTTGATATAGATGGCTGTTGAGCAGAATTTTTAGCAAAAATGCTGTTATAGCAAATATGGGGAAATCAAATTCACAGCAATTACAAATATATCATCTATGACCCACATCCACCTTACACCTTGAAGGTATATATAAAACACTGTTTCAGATAACCCACCAACAGATTGTCAATTAAGGACCCCTATACAACCATAACTGAGATGCTCTGTGCACAACACTATTATTTATATTTAGCAAATGGTATGATAATATAAATTGGGCTGCCTATGTACAAATATGATCTAGGGTATCTTTTTTTTCACTTTCATTAACAACAGGCCACCGTTTTTGAGTATCTGTTTTATTGATGAGTCTTGATTTCTGTTTCATTTATTATCAAATTACATCATTGGCCTTATTTATTAAAGTTTTTCAAGACTAGAGAGGATACACTTTCATAAGTGAACATGGGTGATCCAGCAACCCTGAAATAGATCTGGTCTACGATTGAAAACATTTGCTAACAAATAGCAAATGACTTTTTAGAATTCCATTACAGGTTTGCTTGATCACCCAGGTTCACTGATAAAAGTGCATCTTCTCCAGCCTTGGAGAGCTTTAATAAATCAGACCAATCGTGACTTCTTTGTTTCTTAGATCCTTACAATCATTTGACTATATGGTCTTGGTGCTTTGCAAACCCTTGTTTCCAAAACTAACATTTGTGTCATTTTCTATAAACTTTTTATACATAAAGCAAGAGCAAAAATTACAGATGCCTATTTATGTCATTGTGTGGTTCTCTATATCCTAGTGAACCTACTTGTAATCCAAGGCTAAGGATTCCAGTTTTTCTCCTACTGATACATGAAAAATACTTAACACCCAGCAATGAAATAGTGGGAACTATTTCATGGACATTGTATACCACTTGGAAACCAAGTTCTGGAAATAATGAAGCATTAGACTTTAGGAACTTGACATCTTATTTCACCGCTAAGAATAAAGTTGCAGAACATTTGTTAACCAATGAACACGAAAAAATCAGCTTATGTCATTGGCCCCTACAGAATTGTTAATGCAATCCTAGACTTGAACTAGACTAGACTTGAATATGTATTTTTTTTCTTATTGTCAATCCATCCATTGCTTCAAAACTAGATTTTGGAAAACAACTAAACGCAGATTTTGAAATATATTCATGATTTATATACATTGAGTTTAAGGCCCCTTGTTTATTAACTTGTTTATATAATTTAATAAATAATAATACATTTTATTAATAAATGGGGGTAAGAATGCTGATATTGGCTGTAAATTACTCCCAACAGAAGCCAGGCATTTGGTTGTATAACCAGCTGCCATATAATTGCAAAGAAGTCATTTCATGCTTTCTGACACTCACAGTACATAATGATGTCCTTTGTACAAGCTCTACCCCTTATGTAATGTGATTATTTTAGTATAAATGGGTGTTACAATGTGCTGTTTGAAACAGCATGTGGTCTGCCTTATATTACTCTCATTGCATAGGCATTTGGCTCCAAACATTCCTTACATCCCTTCACCCTCTGGTTCTCTTTTCCACAAATGCAGAAGAAAGAACAAAGAAGAGAGACACAAAAAATGGAAAAGGTTATGACAATTTATATATTTTGTGACTTGGAGCTGTCCCTCTAACTCTGATGCCTTCAAGTGGGACTAAAGTCCTATTCTAAACTTTTGAGATTCAGGCAGGTAGTTATTGCAGAAAAGGAAAGGCGATATACCTGCCTGGTCACAACCAGCAGTCAAATTTTGTTGCGCATGCAATGGAACAAGGATAAAGGAGTAGTCAAGGGTTTAGTTTTGCTTTAAGCCTCATACAGAACAAATGAACGTCAGAGGACTTCACAATCATTAACAGTGGCAGATGAACGAATGAGGGCTATACACACAGTGCTATTCTGTTCTATGGAAAGAGGAGGGGGAAGAATGAGAAACTGGCACCCTGCTGTGCGCTCTACTATAGGAGTAAACAGGTATCATTCTTGATCAGTCATTCATTAATCTATCGTGGCAGACTAATAAACAATGTTTCATGGCTGCTGTACACGTCAGATTTTCATCTCGGGAATTATTTTCTGACGTAAGTACATATATATTAAATAAATGGGAAAACTAAAAAGATTATTTGATATATCGGTTAAGTGTACAGAAATGTATTAGAGGCCAACATGGTGGCTTGCATTCTAGCCTTAGAGCATTAAAGTCATAGGCTTGAAGATCAGCTAGTACACAATTTGCATTTCGTTTGTATTATCTAACTGTGTTTGTTTGGGTTACTCTTGGACAATTCTGCCAGGTTAATTCCTTCAAATGAACCTTAGGGCAAGTTAATGACTAAAAGCCATATGACTATGGCAGGGACATAAATTTTGAACTCAATGTAGAAGATGCCAGCACTAAATGCATTCATGAAATAAAGTGAAAATTCTTGCAAGATAAATTTACATTTTCCATACTTGAGGAAAATGTACTTAGCGTGAAATATTAACTAATGCAGACACCAATTCTAAATATTATTGGTAAGCTACAATACATTACATTATATCATTTTTTTTTTTTTGGGGGGGGGGGGGGGGGGGGTAGTTGGGTTTAGCTATTTGCTATGGAAATTGTTTTGAACAATGTTTGTTGTTAATTTCTGAACCCTGTCTCTGGCAAACCCTAACTGGGGTTTTTAATAAAACTCCCAGGATAATATTGCTTCTTTTTCTGCTAAGCTATGTACACGCGTCCAATGGTTCTCGCCCAATAATCATCTCAGGGCCGTTATCGGATTAGAATCTGGTGTGTGTACAGCTCCCGCCGTCCATCGTCCAAACGACCGTCCTGGTGGATCCACAGACGATGGATGAAGAATCATCCTAATGCAAGGGAAGGGGGAGAGCGCACAGCCGGGTGCCTCTCTGTCGCCCCCCACCCCCCTCTGTACAGCAGAATGGTGCTGTATGTACAGCACTCGTTCATGCATCATGCAGTCCTTTGTTGTTGGAAAGAATCGTGAAAGATCCTTTCCAACGACAATAATTGCACATGTGTATGCAGCTTTATTTTCCAAGTAGTAATAAAGAATACACAAGCAACATATTTAGTTTTCTTGTATTTACAGAATGTGTCTTTTCACATGTGAACTGCATTTAGGTTAGGTACACATAAATATTACTGCTTTTATAATTTGTGTAAAAAAGTAAATATTAGATGAGAACAACATATAATGATTAACATTCCAACTATATACATATGTTTATAATTCTTGTGAACTGTAAACATCAATGATGCATTCATGTTTAATTGTTATTTTAATACAGAATAAAACACAGATTACCTTTTATTAAGAATAGAAGAAAATGTCAACCTTAATGGTGCAAAACTGCGACTGTGGAGTTAATTTAACAAATCCACTCAATTAAGAAAACTGTGAAGTCTCTTCTAGGAGAAGATTGTATAACTTAATAAAGTGGATTTCCAGCCCTGTGTAGAATGTTTGCACTGCATAGGAATAAGCAGCTTGAAAGTAAACAGTAACAGAAACCTATTCTAATTAGACTAATTCACGAATAAATTACCATATTCAATGACCTTATTTTTACTGCTCATTAACAGGCCCATGATAGGATGATAATTATGGGATTTTAAGTGGCTAATGGCAGCTGGGGCGTCAAAAGCAGTTTTTACAAATCTGTTTATGGCATGGAAGGTGACAGAAGGATGAAAATGCTCAATGCTGAAATCGCACTTTGGGGAAAAAAATAGACTGTAATTGCTCACTATTTATTACGGAGGAGGAAAGGCCATACTTCCAGCTTTAAAATTACAAGGAAAAAAAAATTGCGATGCTATCCATGCGGTCATCAAACATTATAGACATTATTGTTATGTGTTTTTTCTTTTCTTAAAGGTACAGCATATATCACAGATTAATTTAAAGTCCCACAAGGCTCTTGGCACCAAAGGCAATTAAAAAAAATGTGCACAGGCATTTCCTAGGCGTCAACACCTAAACTTATCCTGACCTGTAACCTTTACTCCATAAAGGTTAAAGCAGAACTATAGCCCTTCTATACAAAATTGCAAGCCCTGGAGTTCTCTTTTGTTGCAGAAGAGACTTATTATGTCTGTTCCGTTAAAGAATAAAAAAGTACTCTTACCATCTTTTTTTTTTCTTTTGGAGCCTACCAGGATAAATGAACACCTTTGCACATGCTTTAAAGTTAAAATATGTTACGTCAGTGCTAAATTAGAGGTGAGTATTGGTATAAAAGATTTAAACTAAATCCAAGAACAAAACATGAACATATTACAGTATTCAGTTTCCTAAATATGGTGGCTGCATTGGTTTTCATATTTTAGGCTGGTACAACACCTGCTGATTTTCAAAGCAATCAAGTGTTGTTGCCATTTCCTGTGAGCTGAACTGAGAGCAAAACATCCTTCTAACTATATCTCCCCACCATACAAGTATTAGAGATGAACATAGGCAGACATATTTGTGGTTGAGCCCTGGTAACAACTATGGCTCCCTCTATAGATATGGTGTAGAAGTAAATGTATGTCACCCAAATACGAAAAGTCTTATTTGCAGGATTACCAGATGAAAATAAAGGGAAAAAAACTTGAAAAAGACTAGCCAATGCAACCATCTCATCTAAGGTCTGAAAAGCTGAATATTATTATAATATTGATTATGGGTTAAATTGAGCTCACTTTAGGGCAAGCTAAATGTAACACTTAACATCCAACATAAAACTAAACATATAACCCAAATTGATAGGTACAGTTTAAAACATATTAGACTTAACTGGTTTACCTTCTCCCCAAGAACTATCTTATCCTAACCTACTTTTCTCCAGATGAGAACTTGACTTTAATTGCTTGGTCACAGCCCATTGAAGTGTTTAGATTCCTCTGGGAAAGTTTTCTTTGTTCTGCCCTCTCGTACACCGAAGATATCCATAGACCTCTATAGGAACCTATCCTAAATTTCATGGGGATCTGTTGTTCAGGTGCGTTTAGCACAAAGCACATTTTCCAAAAGAATGTAACTATAAATAATACAAAAGGGAGAGAAAGAAATTTGCGGGGAGAAAGAATGTGTTGCTTTAGGTAAAAGAATTGGTGGGGGCCTAAAGAATAAGAGAATTTTAACTTAAACATATTGATGCTAAACATGTAGGCTTTAATTTTCATGTTGGTGTGTGGCAAAAGCTATCTGTGGCTATATACTTTAATTAATAACATTAAAATTTTTATCATATAAAATACAACATTAAAACCAGTTATGGCAACCTAGATACGCTTAATGGGATTTCCTTGGGAGTATAGGCCTTCTTTTCTTCACGTGTCACGGATATAATCTGCTTCCTCGTGAAAAAACAAGGATCGCTAATAACATAATATTGTTTCCAAAATAGTCATGCCATACATCAAAATCATAATCAGATCCATTAGCATGTGCACAAAAACTAGGAACATCTAAATGTGAATACTAATTATCATCATAATTATGATTTGGATGCATGGTATGAATATATGGCAGAATTTGAAATCTTAGTATAGAAGGTGTCTAAATTTAAATTTCAAAAAGGGACAAATAGGAAATTTATTGTGTAATACTTGAGTGCAGTAACACAATGCAGTTGCTGCACTTGTTTGAGGTTGTTACATCAGAAAACACTAAAGCCACTGGAATAGCAAGACAGCAACTAGTATTTTCAGGACAAGCAATGACAGCCTGAATATTCTCAGTGACAAGTTTCCTTTATCTTGAAGATTAATTCAGTAACAAGAAACATGCTTTCATGTTTTACTTTTTGCTTTCATTTTATGTTATCACGTCTGTATGGAAGGTACGAAAGGTGAGAAAATTAAATTATAGTGAGAAATAACCAATTTTCACTACAGTGCATGAAATTTCTGATAAGGTAAAACTATTTGCTTTATATTATATTTTTTGATCTTCAGCTTCAGCTGGACATGAACAAATGTAACACTGTTCTGGTGTGTGTTTCATTCAACAATGAAATATTAGACGCAGAAATATGAAGGATAACTTATTTAACCTTATTGTTGCTTTATTTATAGTGTGAGTGAGAGATTTGACCTACTATTCATTTCCATTAGGTTGGAAGCTAAAATAAGTACTATGTTTTGCTGGGGGTGTAAGTAAGAATAAACACACTGTTTTGGCAATAACATTTTCTTTCAACTAAAAGTGATTGCTTATGCAACCTATTTTAATTTTCATAGCCTTTACCCTTTTGGTTTCAAAGGAATATTCAGAGTTCTTGACAGACCATACATGGTCACTCTCTTGACCCATATTTTGTGATTTGTGAACATTTATAGTTATTTTAGGCAAAATATTGAAAGGATAATGGTGGCTATGAGGCACCTTAAAAAAGTGACCTTTTTTCTGTAATTCCTCAGAAGTTCCTAGCATGGGTCATCACTACAATCTTGCATATCTGGCTGTCAGAAATGAATAAACTCCCATGCACTGGAGTTACATCTTTCCAGCCTTGCCAATCAAGATGTGAAGATGATGGTCAAAGGAAGGATGAGAGGTAAGTTTAGGTAATAATCAAAAAACTTCAGGTACGTTTGTTTTATTGCATGAAAAAGGCATGCATGACTTGGTGGACAGGGAGCAGACAGGATTAAACTAATTGTTTTGGGGTTAGGAAAAGGTCAGTTTGGAGATTGGTAGGAGGACGGAGGTGGTATTAGAAAGTGATAGAAAGGTAATTGGTTTTGGGCAAGGTCACACAGTTTTCCAGTTTTAAGAAGAAAAGATTCCCACCCATCCCATTTTTTGATAGTTGTTTTTTAGGGTGGCGGTTGAGGTTCTCGAGGAAAGTATGTGTTGGTGATGGTATTAGTGGGATTGGGGGATCCAACTTTGGTGGGGGTCTCCCGAATTGTGTGAATAGGAGGTGATTTTAAATTGGTTTGGGATGGGCTGCGAGTAGCTCCCAAGGTGGGAGCAAGATTATCAGGTGGTAGTTAGGGCCTTCGAGGACCGTCAACCAAAATGGAGTAAAAGACAGTGTTTTTTGCCAATATTATTGGAGATTGTTATTATATTATTGTTACATGGTATTGGGATGTATTTTGTTTGTTTTAACTTTTATTGTTAATAAGAATAATAATAGGAATATATAATAAAAGGCCTATGAGACATTTACCCACAGAAGGGTGTTGCGTGTTTACTCAGTAACATGGGGGGTATATGGTGGTAATTAGCAGGTATGCAGGTCTCTGTCATTTTGAGTCAAGAGATAGTTTGTCACTTCTATAAGTACTAAAGCTATAGATAGCCAGGCAATTAATGTTTTACCAAATAAAAATTGGCAATATTAGGATGCATATTTCGTTCTAATCAACAAAATCAATAGAATATTCTGCAAGAAAATAAAAGCTAGATCAGCTATAAAAAAACACACACACACAACTTGGAATGTGCATCACTGTGGCTTCAGTAGAAAATCTTTGGAAAGCAAATACATACAGAGGAATGGAAAGCTGATAAAAGGAGGAACAGAATGGGCACCTTGATTAGCATTTAAACCCCAGCTGGGCCCTAATAAAGAAAAGCAGTTGAATTCTTTGGCAATCTTTAATAGAGAATAATTTGATTAGATTAGTCACTCAGTTGACTGAGTTTTTTTCTAACAAATCCAGAACATTCAAGAAATATGCACTACTTTCCTGTATTCTCTTTTTGATGAACATGTTTTCATATGGTAATGCAGAGAAACAAAAAAGTCTATTTCCATTAACATTATTAAAAGAATAGAGAAGAGTCTTTCAGGACTACCTATCTATATTTATTATACATAAGAATTTCACCACCACTCACACCTTGCTAAACTATTTCGATTAACACTTTAGTTTAAGACCTAAAAGGTTCCAATCTAGACAAAAGTAAAAATATTTTTTAGTCTTGTGACTGATCCATCTAGTGTCCACCTATGCAAGTGACCCTTGGTTTGATTCATTGTTGCTTAAAATATAAGCTCATTTTGTACTTAAATTAAATTTCTCTAAACTACATATATCCTGGCATGTTTCAGAATTTTGGGCAGGAGCAATTTCGTTAGATAGATCATAAAATACGTGTTTGCTTCTAAAAATAAAATCATATGCAGTTAAATATAGTATCAGATTCCACTGCGTTTCTTAAATTAGGAGTTAGAAGTTGCCAGGAGTAGAATTATTCTTTGAGTAAGTCACCGCACCTACTCTAGTGCCTCAGACATGAGATCAGAAGACCATTTTTTTTTGCTTAACAAATTATATCAGAACCATTTTGTCAAAATTTCAAATTACGTTTGGGTTCAGATCCAGTTATTTACTGTTAATTGTCTGTTTCACCAAAATGGGAAATGCAAGTCCGCCCTATTTATTATATTAAAACATATAGTTCTTCATCCGCTTCTAAATGCATTCATAAAAGATGCAGAATAAAATATAACATAAATTACATATTTGGTAATGGGCTATCCCCAATTAAAGCAATCAGGTATATGACCTTTTTTAAAAATTGGGCTAGGATTACTTTAGCTACTATAGCAAGCCCATTTGGGTATGTTTATTAATAGGGGATGCTCACTGTACTGATGATTTAAGATGACAGAAGCACTCCAGGTAAAAAGGAATAGAAAGTTGTGGTATTACCATGTATTGCACCGTCCACTGCCTAACAGGGATATTAGGAAATGTCCTGTTTATAAAACATTTTCAAATTTTTAACACCAATAAAAAAAGAAGTCACACCTCGTCTGATCTTAGGCTATCAGAGAAAACTTATTGTACAGACAGTTGCTATACAGTATTGTTAGACAATTCATGCAAGATATCAAAGCAATTTGCTGCTAAACCACTTCCATAGAATCAATAGCATTGCTTTGAATATTTTTTCAAATGGTTGAAAAGTGTTTCCCAGTGGTTTTGTGTATAACAGCAAGTGAGCAGATACCGTATGATGCTTTAAACAGAGCAAGACAAATGCAAAGAAAAAAAAACACACAATTGCTGCCAACCATGTTCTGCAAACACATGTTAATGATTCAAAACAGCTAGTGAGCACTCACAGATGCCTAGTGGTTGAAAGTGCTTGGGAATGGAAAACCATTAGTGGCTTCATTTACAACTTAATATGCCTAAACCCTGCTTGTTACCAGACAATATAAAAAAGTAAGTAATAGTGTACACATCAATGACTTTGTTGTCTTCTTCTGCAAGCTTGTAAGGGTAAGGAAACAAACAGTACCATAAAAAACAAGAGCCCTGTTAGGGCAGTGTGCTGTCATTTCTCTTTTATTCATTGTCATCTATCAAATATTCATACAATATTTTTTTATTATATAGCCATAAATGTTAAAGCAACAAGGGACTATTTATATAACAGATAAGTTGGCAGATGTTAATGAACCTTGTCTTCCAATCTCTTCTCTCATTCTTCCTGAGACTACAATTATGAGAATAAACTTTTACAACTAAACTTTTATAACTAGTCCAAGTTGAGTTTTTGATTTGTCACTTTAACTTTGCTTTCACATAAATAAATATTCATCAATAATAGCTTTAATCATCCACATTTAAAAAAATGTTTATTGGCTTTTATTATCATTCAAATTTTAAACCTATTTTTGCATGGTTATGTCTAAAATGTTGTTTGCATCCAGGACTTTTTAAAGAAACAAGTATTGTGTTTAATACCTCAAAATTAAATCAATATAAAGAAAAAAAAATTATTTACATTTGAAAAGCAAACTATGTCTATATCATGTGTTAGAAAAAAGCAAACAAAACAAACAAAACTGTGCATACATTTTCCAATACATAAGCGATCACTTTACACTATCTGTTATGATAGCAGATTAAGTATTGAATAGTTTTAAATAACAGATGAAGTGGGGAATAAGCAATGAATGCCAATGCCGTCTGTGTATTGTATCTTTTCAGCTTAGCGTAAGTGCCCTCCAGTGCCTCATCCTCAGGCATGCTTAAATCAAAGCCTGTAATGCAAAACCATTATAATTAGTGGAGTGGAATGAGTAACAGCAATGGGAAGTTTGTGACTTAATTAAAACACAAGGATACAAGTATATTGGGAAGTAAATAATTTTGTCTAGAGTGATTTGGGTACATCTAATCTAGATTACACTTCAGTGCACTGCATTGGGGCACTGTGCATTATGATGATTCAAGAATAATTGCCTTCATCATTTTCATTTATCCTTTTAACAGCTTTAGTTTAGTGCATTTTTAACATTAATATTACAAAAAGAGACATACTATATTTGAACAATTATAAATACAGTAAACAGCTGCATGTTTATTCCCACTAGCCCGCCAAACAAATATTAGTTTTATTGTGTACACATGTTGGACAATTAAATTATGAACCATTGTAAAGAAAATAAATATGTACCTACTAATATGTAATGTAATTGTCTCACATCTCATAAAGCAGCATAATCTAACATGTGATCCATTAGATGCAATATAAATGGTTTAAATTTAATGCATTTTTTAAAAAAGCTTTAGGGTATGTGTAGAAGGCAATTTGAGAAGACGCCAAAGCTCTTTCTGCTTAGGCTGAACTCCACTGTTTTGCCAAGTACATTGCAAAACATCTCAATGGTAATGAGAAAATTGGCACAGCCCCTGGTAAAGCATTTTTAGTATAAGATTACCACTTATATGGTTTTTTGGACCTCACAGGCTTCAAGCAAGGGATCCACACTGTCCATATTGTTGGTAGCCCCTAAATGGCTATCTACGCATGAAAACTTGTTTACAGCTTTGCTAAATGGGCTTCATTTAATTATGGTGAGATGAAGCACCATAAAGAGACCCTGGACCTGACTTTTTATTTCAAACCCTTTACATGTGTTTGGATGTTTTTTTGTAAGTGTATGCATAGCAAAAACTTGTAATATTTAAATTTTTAAAAGAGCAAGGATAACTTAGAACCCATTGGGGAGAATATGGTCTGTATTGTATAGTGTGATGTTGTACAGGTAGTCTGTGAGTTAAGGACATCCGACATATGGATGACTCCTAGATATAAATGTGGCTTCCCTGCTCATTTGTGTGCAGCACAGAGGCTTGATGGCTTGATGGGGGGGTGGTTCGCATGACTTGCAGAAGAAGTATTTTGCTCTTCCGCAACTCCTGTAACTCTTTATTGACTAAGACAAACTCTGCAGTTGATACTATTTGCATATCAAAGCACAGCTTGCTCTGGAATTTAATGAATGTCTAGGCTCCATAAAGTTTTTTTTTTGGCTTTGTTTGTTATTAACTTACAGTGAGGATTTTATATAGTAACTTACACCACACTGCCTAATAATATGTTGAGACAAACATCTGTCCTAACTGTATTTAATAAAATAATGAACCCCTTCTGACTTACATACAGATTCAACTTCAGAACAAACCTACAGTCCCTATCTCGTATGTAAGCCGGGGACTAACTGTATTTTATTCAGAGGTGTTGAGTAATGCCAAACGCTGTTTTAAGCTAAGTAAACATGAAGGGATCATTCCTATTATATGAACAGTTAAAAAGTGAAATTGCATTTTAAGCAAATAGTATGCTTTCTCCAACAATACATAGAATAGGAGGTGGCTTTACAAAAAGGTATTGGTATGCAGGCAGTGTGGCCTAAAACAGCCTTGCCTGCCATCTTGTTTTATTCATAAGCATCTTCCATGGTGTCAAATTCAATACATCACCAAAAATGCCATACCAGTATTTATACCAGGATGATGATGCTTTCTTAGTCACAACCAAAATTTTTCTTTTACAGCAAGAGGCATAGATAAAGTCAAATGTATGCTCAAATCTATCTATATCCCCAAGATAATGTAATATCAGATTACAGGTACTTATAAGTATTTTTAAAAATGCCATTTTAACTAATACATATCAGAATCAATGAGACTATGAATAGTAGAAAAAGAAAAGGCTGTCATATATGGCACTACAGCAAGATACTTTACAAAATATGTATCGTGGCTAAATTTAACTGCTATACCATAAGAAGATATAGGTAAATTGCCAACACATACAGTTATGTACTCATTACAAAAAAAATATATATAAAAACATATTTTTTAAATGCAAACAGCGTATGTACCAGGTATCAGTTTCTTGTAATTCCTTAAGCAGCATTACACCAACTAAGGAGGGATGGCATTTGGGGACAATCAGGTACCTTGTATGATCACGAACTGATAAAAACATGTTGATAGGAGGGCCGTAAGAGAGATGACTTCATCAGACGTTTGCTGTTACTTGGTTTTCCAATCACAATCTACAGGGAAAATAATACAGAGACACTTATAAATCCTTATTAGCAACATTTTATTAGAAATACTTGAAAGGTTTAAGGTTACAATCTGTGTTTCCAGTTGTCCAACCACAGATAGGGGAGGGTAGGTGACCTATCTGTGTTACTTAAGAGTAGTAGAGAAATGTGCGGTCACCAGGATACCTAGGCTACCTGGCAAAGAGAAAAACAGAAAGAAAATAAAAACCTTTAGAAGCTAAAACAACTCAAATATATGTTTTTCAATTGTGCATTATCCTGTTTGCCTAGAGTTCAGTTTTAAAATTGACTATGTGTTTGGCAGAATAAGAATACTCTTACAAAATAATCACTTTAAACTTTTGATAATATGGAGGAAAAATGTCCTTTGAAGAACATCCAGCCAATATTGCTGTAAATATAAATCTTCGGTTTTCTAATGCGCAATACATCCTCTAAGTTGTCACAATTTGGGAACAAAGAGGTCTATGGAATTATAGTGTAAATGTTCTGTATAAGAAACTGGCTGACAACAAAAAAACATTATCCTGTGGTTACCCAGCATGTGGCCAGTAATGCTATTTCTGATGTCAAGATTTCAAATGAATACTTGATAGTACCCCCTTAAATCCAGTCTGAGGCACATATTAATAAAGGAATTTGCCAACCGTGCAGCTTGATTTAAAGAGCTGTGACCTTCTCGCTCTCAAGAAGAAAAATCCCATTCGCTCTGCTGCATCTTTGCTTTTCACTACTTTTTACTGTCTCCTGAAACATTAGAGATCCCATTCTCATTTGGGGAAATGCCAAGAGCTGGCAAGGCATTCTTTATGATGCTGGGACACGAGGGGTGAGTGAACACCTTTGGCAGTTTAAACTTCACTTATGTTTTGATGTCTGAATGATACATCTTAGTAAGTCATGGGAAAACTGTGAAAAATGATTTTCTGCACCATGTCTTTTGGCTTTAAAACGGAATCACACTCATACACAACAACAATAACATTAGTGTGAGAACGCTATTTTCCCTAGCTATTTCCAAGAAAACCTTATATAGACTTCTCCATGGGCCTGGGGCCTTATTGTACTTTTTTCCACGCTCCTTCCATTTGCAATGACATTTTTACTACTGTATATGGTCATCTTAACATACTTTAGATTGTACGATATCATTGCAGTAAAAATAATAGCAAATTCTTCAATTGCAGGACTCAGAATACTTGAAGTACTTCCAAGCAAGGTCAGTTTGCCGCCTAATAAATATTATTTTAGTAAAGAATATAGCATCCTGGGACAGCAATTTCAATCTACAATTTGTAGATAGACAAGGAAATATTGTTTCTTATAAACCAAAATGGATAGATTAGTAAAGAGAAAGTGAGAGAGATTTGATTAAACAACACTGCATTGGTCATTACTGTGTCCTGCTATACCTATAGCACTAAATAAGGTTAAAACTATTTCATTAGGGCACAATAGGTGACTCTGGAGCTATGTAGAGAGAAAATGGGTAAAAAAATAGCTTTATGTGTACTTTATTGTTGACCATGCATTAGGCAATGCTGCAGTTTATAGTTTTACCTAAAATGGTATGGAAGTGTATCCATGAACCATAGATGTATGCAAGCAAAGCTTTACAGTTTTAAAAAAGTGGAACTTACCTGTTAAAGAATATGTTAACCCAAAATAAATGTTCAGGATGTCTGGCAGCTTGTGCTTTTAATGTTTAATGATTGGGTTCGGTCCATGCCAGATTTGTACACTATACCAAACGTTTTTGGCAATCCTCATTAAAATCTTTGGAAGCCAAATGGCCATTTGCCCATCACTAAAACCAATGCAAAAAATGCCTTAGGAGCAAAGGAAGTAATAATAAATCCTTTAAACATGATTTGGTGCTTTACATCTGTAATTATTTTTCAAACTAGGCTGCTTCCAGGCATGACAGCAGGGATGGTAAGGAAAAAGGGGGGAACAAGGGTGACCTGGCCTTTTTCTCAGCAGAGGGGTTATAGCTGAGGAACAGGAACTTTTACCCACATTCTTTCTCCCAAAAAGGGATTTGGAAGTAAATTGGGGGCTTATAATTGATGTGGAAAATAGTATGCATTTTTTTTATTTTATAATGTGGGTGTCCTAATTTACATTATGTTTAAACCTTTCTGAGAATCACAAATATTTACACCCCTGTACTCCCCCCTGTACAGATTTTAGAGAAGGAATGGGTTTGGTGTGAACAGAAAGTGTTGGCTCAAGCCTGCTGCCTCCCTTTTCTTAGTTACCCAGGCTCCAGGCTCTATGCTCCATGTATTTGCTTAGAACATTAGGGAGGGCCTACGCTGTGCTGTACAGGTATATCTAGTCCAGCTGAACAGTGAACATGTAGAATTGAACCCAAGGTAAGCCGAATCCCTTATTTAATCTTATTTAATCATAAGAATTATTTAATGATTACACATGGGGGCCTAGCAATGTATGCTGAAGAAATGTTAAATATTTGGAACACCTGCTTTTTGCTGCCTGCTTTGTTCTGCCTTTCTGCTCCTAGGCTTCTACAAATCTGCAATGTTCGGTGTTAAGATGGTGCTGTAACGGTCCATCTCTCTCTTTCATCCTCTAAGCTTTGGTTTTGGAAAGTAGATAGTAAGTATTCTTGAATATGCTGGCTGTCCCTCTACAAGAGAGGTGGAGAGTGTATAGCAGAGTAGGGCTACTAGTTATCGTGTCTCAAAAATATACCACTAGCACCTTGATCCTAATAGAGCAAAAACCCTGTGGACATAGCCTGTGACCAGATGGTAACTTTCAAAGAGAAAAAACCTTAGAATTATATTTTTTGTACTTTATGTTTAAGTTCTTCTGCACCTGGGACATCCTAATTGATCCATATCTTCTATCCAGTTGCAGTCTCCAATAAACCTGTTCAGTCTCTTCTAACTAAAGTGATTGGCACCCATTTTTACCACCCTGGGACCTGAGAAGAGAGTCATTCATTTCTTCTTATCCTCTGGTATAATATTCATATTAGGCTGGATTTAAAGCTATTTAAATCTGATTTAGGGAAGATAAAATAACTTCCCTTGCAGTGGGGCCACCTCTGCCCAGCTACAGTTTTAAGGTCTGTCCGAGGAGGAGGACGCTACACACCAGACATTTGTAGCTGCATTGAAGAAATTGAAGTCAATAACAGCAGCAACCCTATATCCAGCTAAAAACTGGGAGAAAAAAAGCAGAGTATTGTAGCTGCTATGTATCACTAAAACAAAGTTGCATGCATGACATTGCTTTTAAGGTTACAGAAGCTCCTACGCTTGTTCTTAAGCTAAAATGTCTCTTCCTGAGCCTTATTATGGCTATATTATTTTTAAGTTTAAAAAAAAAAGAAGGAATAAAGCAACAATGGACAAAAATAGTATGAATATCTTCCCCAAAAAATACATTCTGTAAAAAAAAAATATATATATATATTTTCAAATTCTACCTAATAAATTCAGTAAGCGTAAGCGTAAGAGTTTTGCTTCTATGAGATGTAACAGACAGTAAAATTGGGTATTTTCCAAATAAATTGATTTACCCTAATGCACCTAATAAGCAAATGTTGTTTTATAGTAATATTTTGTTTATTGTGGTTTTATTATGTAGCTGTTGGGATTTGATGAGAAAATATATTACAGAAATGCACAAATCAGTTTTTCAACTGATAGGTAGACATGCATATAAATCACAATATAGTTCTAAACCCAAACCATGAGTTTATTTAGCTACCAAAATAAAGTTTATTTTTTATCATGAAAGTACATTTAAATGCCCATCACATCGAGGAAAGAGCTTGCGATTCTGCCTTAGTCTTTTTTGATATCCGTTAATTTCTCCATGCTGAGGCGAATTTGTCACACACCCACAGGTCTGTTTGATTTCATTAAACAGAATATTTAAGCATAAAAATTGTTTAATCGTCTTGTGCCATTAGAAGATGAATTTCATTTTGCATACATTAGCATATTTCATCAAAATTAAAGCTGCTACTATGTAAATGAGGCACAGGTTGTGGCTGAGGTGTTTATTGTTTTAGCTGCAGGCTCCTTCACTTGAAGAGATTTCAAGATGGTTGTAGAAAGATGAAGAGATTATTTTTCAATGAATCACTTAAAAAATCACAAACATTTTCTTTTTGGTTTAATAGCTCAACATGATCAAATACTAATTTTTGTTTCTAACACATCTGACTTTCAAATAGAATAAACTAATTTTAATAAGCAAATGAACAAACTACTTTTAGAATGACATTGATGCATGGCTTGACCTTGTAGTGGAACTTTAAGTCAATACAGTGTTAGTCCACCCCAAAAACTAATATCAAGTTGAATTATACCTTAAGCAAGAAGCAGCAGAATGTCACCAGTCACTGTAATTTTATTTCAATGATAACTTGCACTGAAGTCATAAAGTTGGCTTAAAGAACAGGAGGCTATGTTAAGCCCTGGCGATACTTTGAAAAGGTGATGTGTAGGTTCTAAACACAATCATCCAGAAAACTGTTTATCCAATGACTCATCCATGTCACTGAAAATAATATTTTTCCGCAACGTGGAGCTGCAATGATCAGGTATTGCAATTATTATTTATTGCTGGTTAAAATGCAGTTCTAAAATTGTATTTAAAAAGGTTACTAAGAACCATAATGTGCTCTGAAAGACATCTGAAAGACATAACTTTATTTTTCACATCTGTGAAACAGTGGAAGAGTAGGGCCATCAAAGTTAATACTAAGTTGTGTAATGGACATAGAAAACATTATAAGACTTTTATTATCCTGCTAGTCAGACAGTAGATATGGGTGCTAAGGGATTAATACCACCTCATTCTTATTTAATAAGCCATATTATGTAAATGGTTTTTCATTTTTATTAGCACTACATAGTGACTTAAACTGGGTGCAACATTTTTCATTTTGATTCCTTTCCCATTATTTTGCTTTATGTTAGTGAATTAAAATAGGATGCAAAATGCAATATATACATATATGCACTAAATATGCTATAAACAAACAAAAAAAAACCCAACAATTTGTTTGTTTGATATCATCTCAACAGTGTTGATATATTATTTTTTATAATTTTTAATAAAGTCTTGTTTTAATAATGAGCATTACTATTTCTAGTGATTTACCTGTTTAAAGTGAACTATGATTAAGAAAAAAAATAAACATTTAACCATTAAGCCTAATAAAAATATACATATATATATATCTCCTATTACTTGTTCCACTGTTCCACTTCCCCAAAGCTTACGGTAAATTTAATCACCAGCCAAATAGTTTTGCTGTTCAAATTCAGATAAACCTACTGAGATAACACTATTTGGTCAAAATTTAGAGCAAGGTGAGCTCTTCAATAGAAGCACTTAATATCACAATTGTTGTGGTGTTAAGTTAAAGTAAAGAATGTATTTTTTCCATATTATACAAAGTTTGTACTATTCTAAAGTAACAGAGTTCTTCCTTTTATAGTGTGGTGTGTTTAGGAGGTACCATTGGTCACCATTGGTTTGAGTCCCTCCCTCACCAGTAAAATATTAATGTACATTCTCTTGCTATTACACTGTCTGTACAGTTCTAAAAAGGGAAGTGTTTTATTTTATCAATAATAAAATGCTAACATTTGAAACAAAACAATCAACAACAAAAAAGGAAGGGGGAGTGGTGCAAAGTGGGGGGGGGGGGGGTAAGGAATGGGCAGAATTGCCTACTTAACCAGCTCCGATATAACCAAGGTATAATAAGCCTTCATAATTTTAGGTACAAAGCTAATGCCTGGCACTTCTTAATTGTGAATCTGTCCCTCCCTTACAACAACAGCATGTTTAAAATGTTGTAAAGTGGATGTTCCAGCACAGGTTGACTCAAACTATTTCCTCCAGTCAACAATGCAATATAAAATATCAAGCAGAGAGGTTAAGGGTGTTTTATGCACTGATGCCCAAACCGGGTGTATCTGAGTTTGTGCTCCTCTAAAGAAATGGTACAGAGGCACCTCCAAGAGCTTACTGACAGATTAAGTCTGGTCAGGTAGAGAAGAAGTCAGTATAAGGCAACATACATAACCCAATTTGGGTAAAGCCATGAAGAATCAAGTAACCGGTGCATTTCTACCAGCAAACCCAGCCAAAGCTCCAATTTTTCTAGACAGATGTCCAGGGTGGAGTCCAATTTTTTTTTGGTTTCTATTTTTCTTACATTCACTAAGAAAACAACCATTTTACCAATTGCCTGTTAGGATTTTGGGAAACACACAAATTCACAGCTTTTAAAGTTTAACCAGTTTTTAAACTTAGTTCTTGAAGAAAAAATAATTTTTGTTTGACAGTCATTTATGTAAAAAAAATATTTCTAGGGTTCTGCTGATGAATAGAGCAAAGCCTCCAAAAAGGATTTTTACTGTTTTCGTAACACTGTCAGCAAGATTAAGGCATCCAACAAAGTTGTAAATAAAGAATCGTCATTTTTTCCTTGTTCCTTCCAAGTCAAACTAATATACACACTTTTCCTCAGTTTTTAAAATAACACAATATTTGGAGATATTAGGTACTCTATCCATGCCATTTTGGTACATGGCACTCCAAATATCAGAACAAAACACCAATATTTAACCACTTTGTTATTTTCCTGGTAATTTAAATGGTGTTTGGATTTAGAATATCCTAAACACAAAACATTTAAACTACTTAAGCTAAATAACATGCTTGACGGTGAAAGCATATTGTTTAAAATTATTATTAATATCAATAAAACAATGTAGTACATGACATCAAAGCCAAACTTTAGCCAATACTTACTTACTTACTTTAACCAGAAAAAAGTTTATCTATGCTCTGCTGTGCTCTTCTAAAACCTGATGTAATAGGGATCTATTAGTACAGCAGTGAATCTGACATTCGCCAAACATTCTCTTAATCTTTCAGGTCCCTTTGAATTCTATTGCAGTGAATGTCTGAATTATTTTTATCTAAGAACTTATAACCTTCTCTTTTTATTGTTTAGGCATCTTAATCAGTAAATAATAAAAGTAGAAGTGATCAAATCACAATACAATTATTATCTACTGTTGTAGGCATGGGTGACCAATGTGTTCCCATATTGCACATCTATAGGCACTCCTTTGATAACCTACAATAGCGTTAAAAGATTGCTTGGCACACTGTCATTTTAATGGCTCCCCATGTGGGTGTTGCAGCTGACTGGCCAGAAGGTGATCTGGTATTTATAAACCACATGCCCCCATCCAATATGCACTTTCTAATGCACTTAGTTTCTTTATTGGTGCATATCCTAATACAGTGTAAAAGTTGAAGTCTTTAGACTTTGAATCTTAAAAATCTTTTCTGAAAGTTAAGAATCTACTGGTAAGAACATTGATCTTGTTAAAATGTAGAACATCCTTTAAAAAAAAACATCAGCATGATAGTTTTATAGACAAGTGTTTATTGTAAAATGGCAAATGATCTTGTTTCGCAACATTAAAATGAAAAAGTTGTTTCTGCTTTACAATCTAAGCTATAGAATGTTCTTGTTTCTCAGAAATTCTCAGCAATGTAAAAGGGCCTTATTATATTGATAAAACAGGATGGTGACTGCAAAAGTAGTGTAACCTGAGAGTATATTCTCTGTCAGACAGGGTCACCAAAACCAGACTAAACAGTCTGACTGCAACATAGAGAACTAGTGCTGTCTGAAAAATGATCCTCTGGACAGAAAAGTGAAAGGAAAGAAGAACGTAGCAGACTAGAAGTGAAGCCAGCAGTTAAATTCAAAACATTACCTAGGAGTATCAAGATTATCATTTGGATTATACAGCTTCACTGGAACATAAAAATGCTTTGTTGGAGCATCAAAAGTAGGTGCGAAAGTTCACCATTTTCTTTCTTTTAAAGTTTGTTTTCAAACTTTTAGAGTTTGCATTACTTTTATTATATCGATGAAGTATCTATTTAGTTTGTACTTAAAGATACAGCAAGTAACACACTGGTATGTTTCTGTAATACAACATTCGTAAACTGAACATTCATTTTTAAGTATACTAGACATAATTCTTCATTGTATACGGTTCTCTTATATACATTTGTTTGCCTCTTGTATACTTTTTTCCCGCCATCAACAGCATTTTTTGTTTTAGGCTGATGACTTCCTTGGAATGAAAATCATTGTCAGTCTATCATGCACACTCCTGTTAGCTGTGGGCTGCCTTTCAGGCTTGCACATACCCCCGACCTAGGAATGCCTACAATTTCAGACTAACATCCACTCAATAGGCTTTATGATTTAAATAAATATTTCCAAGCGGAATGTACTTAGGCATTTCCCAACCGCGGCTAGGACAATTATCCCTAGAAAATGGAAACAATCCACAGCGCCATCTATGAGGGAATGGCTCGCAGAATTAGAACAGATACAACGTATGGAATTATTGGTTGCGGAAGATGAGAATAAGATGGAGCAATACAATTTGATGTGGTCCGTTTGGGACTGGTTCAAAGAATCACCCCAATTCAAATCTCTATGGCCATAAGCCTACAGATGGACTAGGGTGCAAATGGGATTGAATTTAGTGTTACTACTTTGCAGATTTGGTAAGCGAGCGACTACTGGGCCAGTCAGGTATCTCCATATCTCCTAAACCTAATCCTACTTCTACCCCAAAGATATTCCTCCTATTTAAATGTTATTTACACGGGGGTCCTTGTGGTATACCCAGGGTTACCCTGGATGGATAGAAAGAATGACAACGAAATTTTCATGGTTTAATTGTTTTTATTCCTGTAGTATTTTATGTGACAAATGTTGGTTGGTTTGTTATTCTTAACCCCAAATATTTACTGTATATTCCCCCCTGGTTTAAAAGTTTAGTTTTAATTTTTATCTCCCCCCCCTCTTTATTTCCCCTTCACGTTCCCTAGATTCTCTTATAGCTACCCCCCCTCCATACTGACGATGGTTTATTTATGAAAAAAGACACTTGTGTTATGTTGTATTTTTGCAAAAAGTGGGGATGTTACCCCTGTTTTGTGTTCTTTTTTATTGGGCTCTTTTGTTTATTATGTATGTATTGTTTTGTATGTTTTTGTGATGTTAGAAAACTAATAAAACTGATTAAAAGAAAAAAAAAAATATTTCCATGTCCAAACCCACTGCTTTTGTCAGTGCTTAAGATTTTTTTTCAAAGCTGACAATCATGTCCTTTATTGCAATGAATTAGTTTTGTATTGTACTTTTAAATATGATCATGTGTTACTTTTAAGTTTTACTTAAGTAAATTACGCTAAAGGTAATGTAAAAAAAAGAACTGATTGCCACAATACAAAAAAAATGATAAAGTGGCAGTCTGTTATCTGATCTGATCAGTTCTTTTTGTATCAAAGGTGTAAACTTCACTTATTATAATTCAATTTTAAAACTTGGGAAAAATGAGGGTCCTTTCACTACTGGTGGAAACCAGCTGGTAGCTCCCAGGCGCACAGCACGTAACAAGTGGACCCAAATCTCTCTCATTCACTTGAATAGGAGGAAACCAAATGCAGGTCCGAAATGGCCCTTGTAAAATATTTAAAGCAAAGTTCAACAATGCTACAAAGCAATAGCATTGTTGTTATTCAAAATTATTAATCTTGTTTAGGACGGCATTATGACCCTAATAGTTACAAAGGATAACACATTTTAAAAATAATGGGTATAGCCACTCCTTTCTTTCAGCTTGACTTTATATCATTTTCCCATTGCAGCACAGAATCTCTGTAAGCATTTTGCCATGTTGTAGGCTTTAAAACTTTTTTTTGTATACAATGTGATATTCTTTTCATTGCTTGTAGCAAAAAGATAATATTTATTGTTTTGATAACTTAAGTTTTCATTTGCTCCAACCCCTGGTGTGACTGGCAAGAATAGCAGCAGCAACATACCTAAATGCAGGAAAACCTGGTATTATGCCTATGAATTTCAGGTCTAGGTTGGTAAAAAATGGCCAGTGACCCCAGAGTTTTATGGCACTGATTGGGAGTTTGCTTTTCAGCACAGTATGGCATCATAAACCACATAAAACAGGGTAGCAAAAACATTTAACACCATCCCTTTTCCAATCCCCATACATCAGATTGATCCCAAGTATTAAAGGCTGTTTGGCAGCAAAAACAAGTCAATGTAAAGACAACAAGTACAGGTGTCTTTTATATTCATAATAATCAGAGCTAAAACCCACAGTTTGAGTTGGCTGCACAGGTTGCCAGCAGAAAGGACAGCTCAAATATAGAGACATACAGCAAAGTCAGGTAATTACCTAAAAAGTGTCAACCCTTAGGTGCAGGTGCATAAAAACTTGCCAGTGGCAGCATGGTATTGGATCAGCTAGCTCTAACAAGCATTACTTGCTGTACTATAGCTCAGAGGGTGGGCCACGGCTGTCTGACAGGTGGTCTGTGAGAGCACAGAGACAAGCATCCCGCAGCGGGGTCAGGAGAAGGGGGAGTGCATCGGCCAGAGCCATGGATCACAGACTCAGGGCGTGGGTGGGTTGTGTTTCTGGAGAGTGGGCGGGTCCTGGCATTATAACATCACTCAGGGGGAAGTTTCTACCCCTTTGAGTCACACAGGGCATGCACAGTCCAGGGAATGCACATATATGTTTGAAGCCACATATATCTTATCTTAATTTCATGTGTTTGTTTATTATATAAGAAGTTAAAAAACAGAAATAAAAAAAACGAGTCTAACAAAAATACTGACAATCTGATGAACCATGACATGGCTGTTTTTTTTTTACATGTATTATTTTGAGCTATAAAATAATAAAGATCAGTTCAAAAATATCAGCCAGTCAAAACATTCTTCATGATTTACAAAACAGAAAACTCCAAATGGACTTTTTTTTACAGAATTAAAAAAAATTACAGCTTTAGTCACACACTTTCTTTGTAATCAAAATACAAGAAAATATTTATTATTTTTAGAGATAAGAAAAGCAATCAGGCTGACTCAAAGCAGATCCTTTTGTCAGTTTAATCCAAAAAGGTTTGTAAAATGATTTATTTGTGGTAACCTTTGACAGTATGACACGAGAGGTGATTCAGCAAAAGTCCTGATTGTAATATGTGAGTTTTAGGGTGATTTAATAAAGCTCTCCACAACTAGAGAAGATAGACTATCAAGGAAGGACCTGGATGAGCCTGCAAACCTGGAATGGACCAGGTCCACAATTATTATATTTGTCAACTAATAGCAAAATATTTTTTTTTAAACCATTTCAGGTTTGCTGGATCACCGAGGTTCTCCCATGATAGTCTCAATACCTTTAATAAATTTGGGTCTCTTTGGGAATGAGAATTGGAGATTCTAGGTCCACTGTTCAATTCAGTTAATGGTCCACTTATAGCTTAAAGGCAACTACCAAACATAACATTTATTAATATGTTATGTAATGATTGATGTTTTTCCATGTTGCCCCAAAAGGACCCTCTCCAAACTGTATATTTTATAATATTTTTTTATCTTGCTTTGTTAAATGTCTAAAATGGCAGGAAGTATATCTTTTGACAATAGTTAAATTTATTAGCAACGAAAATGGGCAGACACTAGTATTAGAATTCACCCTCCCCCCACATACCAGAACTAATGTTCCCCTCAGCTAAATATAAGGTAAATAGTTTCACAGTAGGATTCAAAAAACTCACCAAATACAAAACCTATGAAGTAAAGTCTGGATAATTTCTAATTTCAGTATCGTTTTGTGTTCATGCATCCACTTTGTTAAATATATCAAAATTACATTTTATAGTACCAAACATCCTCTAGTTTTTAACAAACAGTCATAATCTGGTATTCATTATGTTTTCACTGTTACATATTGACTTACTGAGGTCTATTTATAAATGTTTTCACCCAAGGTTCATCCAACTTTTCTTAATATTGTTCACAAATTTCACACTGGATTTAATTATAAAATGTGTGAACTTTTACTGCTGACTCATACATTATTCAAGTAATTTCAATGTGAGAATTGTGAGCAATTTGGGTAAACGTTAAACAAAGCTGGGGTGGAAACATTTATAAATAGACTTCACTGTAAGAACCAAAAATTAAGCCTTCTGTTACCATGATTCCATATTTTTGGATTGTGATATTTGTATCCTTCAATAATCTTAAAAAGAGGATTGCATATATGTCTATGTTTTTTTTCAAATGAATGTAATGTGCACATCATTAAAATGTCATGGTAGGTGATAGTTAGGATGAAACCTATTGAAATCAATTGTTGTGTCAAAGATTTTTAGGAATTTATTCTTTTTTTTCATCTTTTGACAAAATTTCATAGAAGAACATTTAAAAGTTCAGGAAAAATATTCCTTAGTTCCATCACAGTGGACTAAATGAAATAACAAAATGGGAGCAGGCCGACAGTTAATGTCGCATCTGCAATAAAATAAACTCACTTGGCTCTCCACAAGGTTTTCTTTATTATACAATAAGCTGCACATGCGTAGTTCAGTGTATAATGCTGGGTAAACCCCTGGCTGCAGGGAATGCTTCCCACCTGTATGCATGTGTGGGAGTTATGTCATTCCTCCCTTGCCAATAGGCATTATAAAAAAGTGTCACATATGAAGTTTCACAACAGAGGTTTAGAATTCACAAGCTTTCTTGACTCATTTTCTCTGGCTGTGGGGACCTTGAATCAAAATCTGTGTTATGATATTTAATGATGAAGTATTATACAGTACATGCAACTACAGAGGTCATTGATGGTTTGTTGTTAAAGCATACCTAAACTCAGAATTTTCACTTTACATAAAAAGGGTAGAAAACCCCTTTTTTAAAGTAAAAAAATCTGTTTGTGTATTTTTAAGTGCAAGAAGCTTTTTTAAAAAAAAAAAAAAAAAAAAAAGGGTTCAGCACTACTCCCTTAATTACTGATTGCCTATGCGATAAGAATGAATGGGAGCGCAGAGCCTCTCAGTATACCTATGTCATGCATCCCAGGAAGCTCTTGGCTGCTCCTTCTGCGCACGCCTCATCTCATATGTGCGCAGGGAGATCAGCAAGTTTTTTCCCAATCTACGTCACCCGACCTCGTCCCTTTACATTCGGAGATCGGGTCACGTAGGAAGAGAGGAAAAGATGCCTGACCTGATGGAAGAAACCTCCTGACGGACAGACTGATCTGTGGGATTGAAGGTAAAGGTTATTTTATTGTTTTAGGTGAGTTTCGGGTTTACTTCTGCTTTAAGCATTTTACTAATGTATTTTTTTAAAAATGTAATATCCATAGTATGAACATAAGTTTACTTTAAGGTACTACAAGTCTGTTTTGTGTAGAGATATGCCAATTACATTTTAAACTATGCAGTTAAAGATGGGTGCTTGTAGGAATCTGAGTATACATGATTGAATATACATGACATGAACATTTTTTTCACCTGACATGCATTTCCATTATTCAGTGCTTGAACTTGAAATCATCTGGTTGCTGCAGAAAAAGTTTCATGTATGTTTCATGTCAAAAGTGTCATGTTAACTACTCAGAAATGATCAGAAAAATGTACCCAAAAATGCATTCTCTCAGAAATAATCAAAAAACTGTTATACTGTTAACTGTTACTGTGATATCTGGTAGATCATAAGTGACAATAATGCTTTTTGCTACAGCCCACTAATGCTCTCATTATGATATATGTAAAAGAAACTTGGGCAGTGGTATAATTACAAATGTATAGCATTTAAAGCAAAGATGTGCATGTAATATTAATATATTTTCAAAATTTCATGTGAAAGTACTCAACTAACTGCAACAAATGGGCAAAAAGTATTTTATAATTTGACAATAACACATAAGGTGATGTGTAGTATGTAAAAAAAAAGAAATATACATCTGTCTGTTCTTCTTAGTCTCATATTGACATATGGTTTGCTGACACGTATATTTTCTAACAAGTCAGAACTCCTTCCTAACACATAGCAACAAGGTTAGCAGCATCTCCACTGGGTAAAAAGCCTTCATACTGATAAGTTTGTCATTTCAAGGGAGGTCTGATTAGGATAGCAATTTCCAGCATAGAATATGTATCTTCATTGTGGGTTCTTCTCAGTGGTGTTCAACATTTATGTTCAGAACCATCTAGCCAAGCCAAGCTATGACTATCACTAAAAACATGCAAAAGCCTATACTACAAACTCAAGAGAACATTTTGGAGAGGACACACTTGAAAATAAATGATGATAGTATAGGTGGTATACCTGGTCAATTTTTATTTTACAAATGGTTAAGGAACAATACCTCAACTCTTTACTTCTTCTCCCATGTAGGCGAAATCTACAGAAAATGTCCATTAAAGGTCATTTAAACAAATAACAGCTAAGTGATATATGGTTTATTTTATCATACCAAATAAAACTAATAAAGCAAATAAGGATTTCCCAAAGCAAACTTAAACGTACATAAAATGAGGAATATTTGTAATATTATCCTGTATGGTATAGTGGTTAAAATACGGTGGACTTGGAGAAATATATATTTTATAGAAGTGGAGTGAGATCTTTATTGCATTCCCGGATAAAAGTGCATTTCCTGATTACTGTATTGCAGTATTCCAGCCACACTTAAAGAGCAGAGCATCCACAATGATCTTATATTTTCCCCCCTCGGTGTGTTGAAGCAGGGAATAGTGACAGGGACAAGTGACAGCTCTCTAATTATACCCTTACTGCCACTGCTGTTCTTGTTTGGATGTGTTGCTCACTTTCCTCTGCTCCTCTCACTGAATAATGCATGGTCCTCTATCAGTATTCATGCAATAACATTGGAAACTGCCAGCCTAACTAGCTGATAACTGATTCAGTTTGTAACAAGTGCCTTTGGGATTTGCAAGGAATAGTAGCCAAGAACAGATGTACTGTAATAGTTCCTGCGGACATCAAAGAATTCCATAGGATGCTGCAAGCGAAAAATCAATTATGGCTGCCTGTATGTTTCAGATATTAGTTTACCTCATTTATTGTGTCACTGCTGTCCTGCTTCTTGACTGAAAATCAGATCAAATACCCGATCCGCCCAAGTTATCCCAATAAAACGTTTACATTCCCTTTTGTTGTATTGCACATTTCTGTCTACCATTCCTTGATATTTGAGCGTGGGCCTGGGATGTATTGAATTTTTAAAGCGTATATGAAAGCTTTAATATGCATTTTGGTTTTATTATTTTAACATATAGTATTGTGTTTTGTTTCTAGGGAAGCGTACCTAAACTAAGAATTTTTAATTTACATAAAAGGGTACCTTTTTTTTTAAAGTAAAAATTTTGTTTGTTAGTGTTTTTTTTAAGTGTACGTCCTTTTTAAAGAGAAAAAATGTTGCAGCACCACCCCCTTAGGCGATCAAGAATGAATGGGAGTGTAGAGCCTCCCGAGATACCTATGTCACGTATCCCAGGAGGCTCTTAGCTGCTCCTTCTCCGCATGTTCGAGCAGCTCCGGAAGCGCAGAAGTAGCTCTTTCATCAATAGGGAAAAAAAATTGACGATCTCATGCATGCGCAGTGGGATCGGCAAGTTTTTTCCCCATCTACGTCACCTGATCTCGTGCCTGAAGACAGATACCAGGACGATGGAAGAAACCTCCTGATGGATAGACTGATCTGCAGTATAGAAGATATGTGTGATTTTTTTCGTTTTGGGTAAGTTTTGGGTTTACTCCTGCTTTAAGAGTTATGGTCCTTTACATTGCAAATGCATAATAAAGGGAATATTGTGGTTTTGTTCATACATTGTAACTATACATTTTTTTTTATCCTTTTGAGACAGTAAGTGAAATGTTAGGCTCCTTTGCACATGCTCCTATTGTTTACAGTCTCAAAAGCACAAGCTAAAAAAGTGATTGACTACCAAGGCTACTGCCTCACTTGCTTAGCCGACCGCTTGGCCTTGCATACAATAGCCCCTCACTCCCTCCAATGAACTCTTTTATTCTTGTAGTCACAAACTACATACACACACTAGACAATTGTTACCCGATATGAATAGTTGGTATTGTCTATGGTTGAAAATCTAGTGATCTATTGAGGTCCTTTAGTGCAAATCACAAAATGACTGGCCACTGTCATTTCCTATAGAGGAGGACTCTATGCAGAGAAGAATGAGCGGTTTGCCTCCCACTCATACACCCCTCTCAACTCCCTTAACTATTACAAATTTATAACCTTTTTTTGACCTGCTGCAAAAAATGTGTAAGAACATTGTGCACGTCAGCCATCACAAACTCCATTCATCACCCGCTGCTTCTGCTTTGACTGTCCAATTACAGAATAGGGAGGAAACCTGTAGATGAAAGTGAAACTGCAACAAATATCAGGTTCCCTCCCTGCTTGTCAGCGCTTGGCTATGGAGCAGAGCTGTGTAAATCTTGGAGCTAGATGAGTAGAAATACAAGTCATATTTAGTTCCTATAGAACAGCTTGAAATTGTAACATTCCAAATACAATTACTTGAAGACTTAGAATTGCAAGTATCTGTTTACACATATTTTGATATTATACATCACCTTTGTACCTAAGATGAAACTAATAAAACTGTTTAAATTGCAGAATACAATCCTCTGTGCAAGGAAATGGTTTATTTCATTGATTTTAATTTCAATTTAACATTCTTTTCCGTATCAGAACAACTGAATTAATGTAAGACTCTTGTGTGTATTTTACATGCTGCAATAAATATTTGGCTGCAGGTGAAATCACATTGTACTTTGAGCTCTTCAAGACTCAAAGGTGTCTTTGTCGCATGAAGAAGGCATCAAGTATCTAAAACAAGATTATATTTCAAGATTCAGAACATAGAGCCAAGAAACTCCTCAGCTCGGTTAAACTTAATAAGAATGCTGTTCGGGGTTTTAAAGTTTAAATAGACCTTATCTTAACCCATTAACTGGGAAGAGAATCCAATGTTCTTACTGACTAAAGGTTTAAAGAGCCCAAACTCAGAAAATTGGAAATGTCAACTACAATACTGGCCTTAGAGAACATGTTTAAAGCTGATTAAAACATTTCTACCTTATAGCAAATAGCAATACAAATCTATTACATTTTCATAAGTTATAATGGTACTTGTTTTTAAAGGGAATTGATTTTTAATCATGTGTTTTTTAGACGTTACTAAATAAACATAAAGGCTACTTGAAGCTAAAAAGCTCACTTTATCTTTATTGAAAGGATTGCTATTTTGTAAAGTGCCTATATTGCAATACTTATCCGGGGAGGCTGGGTATTTGTCAATTTCATTCATTTAATTAATAATACATATAATTTATTTTGATTCTATTATTAACTGGGCAGGTGAGGCACTGATTCAATATGCTTAGCCACATAACTGGCATTACACATGACTAATTTGTTTTGGCAACATTGGTACTGTCAGTATTTCCCTCATCTCTATATTTTCTAATGCTTTCAATAAACTTTAAAAAGCTTTGGTCTAAGGGTGTTTATTGAATAACTGAATGTATGGCAGAGTGAGAAAGGCAAAGACCAAGATCTCTTTTCATCCACAGGCAAGATCAAGGCTAAAGTCCACGGTACACATTTAACCACCTGGGCGTTACACTGATGTCTAGATTTCTGTTCCAAAAGCGGTACACTGTTTTTCATGAAATTTTTTTTTTAAATTGTAGACCTGTAACTTACAGAAATATGTCCGAACAGGGTTCTAGTAGATATCATGAATATAAAAAACGTTTGAAACACACAATCATGTAAAAAAAAAAAATTACTTTTAATAAAATTAAATAAAAGACACAAAAATCAGCTTAAACAAGAATACATAAATAAATGAAAAATACTGAAAATGCGATAATTCGGTATAACTGTATAATAATGCATTTTTCTAAAACACCTCCCTAGTGTCCGTCACATACCTATAGACAAAACCACATAAATATATTTTCTATTATTTTGTATTGGATTGGATACAGGACTTTGTATTCAATCCAATATAAAATGAGAACAACACTCAAACTCTCATTTTGTATTGGATTGAATACAAACTCCTGTATCCAATCCAATACAAAATGAGAGCTTGAATTTACCAATTACATACTTTGTATTTATTTTGAATTATTTTGTATTGGATTGTATACAGGAGTTTGTATTAAATCCAATACAAAATGTGTTTGAACAAGTTTCAATTTGAATTTCCCGCACACGCGCCGACGTCATCGCCGAGGGACACGCACACGCTACGGAAGAAGAAGAAGCCGGCCGGCTTCTTCTTCTCCGCCGGCCGGCTTCTTCTTCTCGGAGAAGGCACTCGACGCTGGAGGACGACGCTGGAACACGACGCTGCATGATCGCAGCGGGATCAGGTAACAGATCGATAAACCCGAACTTTTCTCACTGTATTTTCATACAGTGAGAAAAGTTCGGGTTTATCGATAATTGTAATTTTTTTTAACCCGAACCAAGGTCGGGTTTAACGGTCGGGTGGTTAATACCCAACATCTGGCCTTGAAGAGGAATTTTTTTTGGGAGTGGGTTACCCATACCTTGATCCAAATGCAAAGCATACATGGTTTGTTACTGTCCCATCTCTCTTAAACCAGGACTTTCCCTGGCATTAAAAGACATTCAATCAATGTTGTCATCCATTCAAAAATGTATTCAAACAAGATCTTCTCAATATTGTTTACTCTTTAGTACTTATCCTGCTATTTTTTTCACTTAGTAAATACAGTAAACGCAATAAAGTAAATATCTATTTTGACATTCACTCAACATCTTTCTCTATTCTTTTGGTGAAGTGTAGAAAATCAGGCCTGGAGTCAGCGAGTAAAAGATGCATAGAGGAGGGCCGGCATGACTGGGCAAACAGGGAGCAAGCTAGCAAAGGGTTAATTTGATCTCAGAAGTTAGTGAGAGGTGACAATAGTGGGGGCCGGAGGTGAAGGAGGGGTAAAGTGAATAAAACGTTAAAACCAGGAAGTAGGAGGTCATTAGCTTAGAAAGGGGCGAGAAGAAAAGTTTCCCTCCCACCCGCCTATTTATGTTTTTTGGTGTGGGTTTGAGTTTTTGTTTTGGTTAATGGGATAGGAGGTTGAAGTTCTCAGGGGTTACCTGTAATTTGGTAAAATGTCCCCATTGGTTCAAGGAAATTGGTTTAATAATATTTGGTGGTGGACTGTGGTTAAAGGAAGGTTTTGTAATCCCAGAGCTGGTAGGTTTTGCGGCTGGGAGCAATTATTTATACTTTTATCATGGTGAAGCAGACCACCAGTGTTATTGAATGCCTACGAGGACCAGCAACCTGTGAGGCTAAAAATTGGTAATTGTTTGCAATAAGGTAATTAATGTTTCATAAAGTGAAAATGTTAATTTATCTTTTGGTTATTTATATTTTTTATTTTAAGTTATAGTTTATATTTAGAATTTGTTATATTTTATTTTAATATTTAATTGTAAAAAAACAATTGTGTGGTTATTTGAATATGGTATAAGGGAGGGTTGGTATTGGTTTAGTGGGGTCATGGGTTTTTAGGGTTGATATGTTGTTGGATCTCTTTTGCTGCAGTCATGTACAGCCTTCTGCTATGCTGATAATCAACATGTCGTTCAGCTTTTTTGGGGTGCCCTTCTATGAAGGGGTGCTGAGAAGTTCCTGGCTTTGCCCAAAAAGAATATAGCCAGAGTTATGAAATAACACATTTGTTCAACAAATTCCCCCCTGAGACTGATGCACTTGGTACAGCGTAGTTGCAGCTTTTCTATACCGTTCAAATAAAAGTCCTTTGGTTGGGCCGCAAACCAGCTCTCAGCAGCATCTTTGACATCAGAAATGTCCTCAAAATGTTGCCCCTTCAGGTGTTTTTTTGAATTTGGGAACAGATAATAGTCTGAAGGAGCCAGGTCAGGTTAGTAGGGGGGATGTTGGACCAATTGGAAACCCAGGGTGTTTAATTTGGCAGCCACAACGTTGGACATGTGCACAGGTGCATTGTCCTGCAAAAAAAGCATCTCTGGTCAATTTTCCACGGAGTTTCATCTTAATTGCCTCCTTCAGATGGTCCAGGAGGTTAGCAAACAACTGTCTGGTGATACTAGAGCCCTCAGGTAGGGTATCCACCAACAGAATACCATCTTTGTCCCAGAAAACAGACCCCATGACTTTTTTTACCGATTTCTGGGTTCGGAACTTCTTGAGCCGCGGGGACCTGCTGTGGCGCCATTCTTTTGACTGTTCCTTGGTTTCAGGATCATAGATGTGGAACCAGGTTTCATCCTCAGTCACCAACCCAGCCAAAACGGCTTTGGATGCTTCAACTCGTTCCTTCTTCTGATCACTGTTCAAACATTTCGGCACCCACTTTGCTGAAAGCTTGCGCATGTCTAGGATAGTGGTGATAACAAACCCAACACACTCCCGTGAGATGTCAAGTATCTGGGCTATCTTTTTTGCGGATATTCGCCGGTCCTCATTAGCTCATGGACAGCATTGCTGGTTGCCGGGTCAGTTGAGGTTGGGGGGCGCCCACTGCGGGGCTCATCCTCAATGGTGAAATGTCCAGTCTTGAAACGAGATATCCAGGTTTTGACAGTGCTGTAGGAAGGACACTTCCTACAGCACTTCCCCCAGTGTTTGTGACATCTCAGTGTGAATGTCTTTTGGTGATTTTCCCTGGGGAAACAAAAACTTCTTGACGGCCTGTAACTCCAACGACTTAAAACTTTCTTGTGCCTCTGCCATCACAGCTTCTCACTAAATGAAAAAAACGTTTTAAGAATCTCAAAGACCTAATATTTGCAAAGGTTCACACTAAGACAATAGGCTGTCATCAGCCCCCACACTCATTTTTCTATTTCATCTGGAAGGGGGCAAAGCCAGGAACTTCTCAGCACCCCCTCTTATTTTAAACTTGTACCAGCATGTAGACATCAAAAAGGGGAAAGCCATCTACTTGTCTCTCATACTAGCATCCCCTCCTGGCACAGGGGATGCAAATGAGCCTGATGCAAGTCACTGTCAGGCTAGGTGTTTTAGGAGGATCCGCATATTTTCGGGAACCCTTCTCAATGCGCTCCACAATACATTAAGGGATATAGGCTGCTATAAGCATAGCAGAATGCCCTCCCATTTGCTTTTTCTTTCTATAGATATAGCAGCTTGTATGCTTAAGTTATTTTGTGGAAAGAAGGACTGGCAGTGGACTTTTGTGAGTACAATAGGTTTCTGTTTTTAACATTAAATAACATTGTGTTGATGTGTAAAGTTGCTGTCTTTTTTTTTTTAAGTCAAAATGAACCAGAATATTGGTAGTTGCTGTTGGTTCAACAAGAACCAAATACTGTCAATATTGACTATGAATATATACAAAATTCTGCTACTAAGTTAGAAATTGTTTAAGACAACCAGGAACTGTTGATATAGCAATATAGATAAGACATAATACAGCAAACATTGCTCACTATTCTGTACAGTTTTAAAGAAATGACTGCTAAATCTCTTTATTGTGTCACACAGCAGCCCTGGTCACAACCTCTTTTAGTGACCACAAAAAAAAAATAGGACACAACTTAGGGCTCTATTTATATAAAAAACAGAATCTGACATTCACTGAAACATTTCCTGGTGAGTATCAATTATTGCTTTGAAACACATGAACCTGGAAGATTCTCATGTGGGAATGTCTTATTCCCTGTTTTATAAATAGCGCCTTTACAGTGCAAGTATTTGCAGTTTGACTGGGCAAATTATTTCCTTGGGTAGTCAATGACTCCCTTTTTCACATCTACTTTTATAAAACAAGGCACACAGCAGTATATTGAGAAATGTGTGTCTTTTCCATGTTTTCAAGTTACATACATTTATTTTCTGACATTTTGATGTTCTTCCCATGCCATTTTGCTCCTGTAGTTACTCTCAGGAGAGAAGAAAAACCTTTCAGAATTTTCCCTATTGACATTTTTTTGTGTTTGTATTTAGGACATAATTTTTGGATCTGTTCAGTTGAAGGACCTTAGCAACCAACTGCACCAAGCTCAGTGTGGGTGCTTCAAGAGATTACAATAAAAACATAAGAATCCGTAATTGAGCCATAGTATTTTTCTGGAGGGTAGTTGCCCCAGACTATGCCACTTAGTTACTTTTAATGCGGGCAGATCATTTTCTACCCCTTGATCCATTTTAGGAAAAAAGGGTTATCTGAATACCTTACTTGTCAACATGATGCTTTCTTGCTTTATATTTCACTCTCGAAATATATCTTTAGTTGCTGGGTTTTAACAAAATGTTCTGTTTATGCAATTTATTATCTCCACGTATTAGCTTGGGGTTTCTCCAAAAACATTTTGCTGAGTGTATTGACTTCTCAGAATTGGACCCAGTATGGTATATATGTATGTATATATATATATATATATATACATTTAAATTATACAAAAGAGGTCTTCAATTATTGTCATTTTGTCCCATGTCTATATTTTATCCAATTCTAGTGCAGGTAATAATTTGGAAAGCCATGCTCCATCAAATATTTGCTAAGGAGTACTCTGGTTTATCTTTATGTGAATAGATATGGTACTATTTTACTATTAGTATTCAGTCATCATACCCTAAAATGCTGGGATACTATTACAACTACTAGACAAACAGACAAATCAGGACCTTTCAGAAAATGACAGAATATCAAGCATACAGCACCACCTATAGATACGGATGATGTGTCACACCACTGCTATAAACCTATATGTTTGTATTTTACCACCACAGAGCAGAAAAAAAAAACAGTTTCTGAAATTGAAGTGCTGACGACAACTGTCTGCTGATCCCCAGCTAGAAAACAAAAACCACACTGAAGTCTGAAAAGTGCAATAAAACATACCCACCCTCACACCTCCGCTACCAAATCCCATACTTCACAGAAGTCTCACACATTCTGAAGAGTCATCTTACGTAAAAGTAACTGCTTGGTGACAACTTTATTTATACAGAACTATGAACCCAGCTATTTGTACCTGGGAAAATGTATTATTATAATTATTATTAATAATAATAAACTGGATTTATATAGCGACAACATTGTGCTGTACATTAGAGGGTTGCAAATGACAGAGACAGACAGTGACACAGGAGGAGAGGATCCTGCCCCGAAGAGCTTACAATCTATGAGAAATGCAGCTATAACTCTAGCATTCTCACTCTTTTTTCTATAAATATATATCTATATCTATATATCTTTTTTTTTTTTTTACTATCACAGACTGCAGACTGCATGCCACAAATGGCAAATTGTTTTTATATGAAAATGACCACTTTCATGGGCTGCATATGATCAGGTAATGGGTTAATTAAACATTCAGTGCAGGGGATTTATTTTTCTGTAATCCCTTAAATCCCAGGATAGGAGCTGTGCTCCAGCACTTCTTCCTGCTGTGTCTGAGGCGAAGGGAGTTGCGTTTTGTAGCACATTGATCTGCCTGAAATTCCATGAATGAAGTTTCCTTCCCTGCTGCCAAAAATTACACAGAGCAAGCAGCTATAAAACATGGCATTCTGCCAGGCTTCATAACACAGCCATGATGTAAGGGCCTAAATACACAGCAGAAATAAATGAAGTCTTGCAAAGAACATTAACACCTTCATTGCGACAAGTGTCTGGGAACCTCTACCCTTGAATTTAAAATGGTATTCTTGTTTTGTAATCTACTTTTTAATTAAAAGATAACTCCACACCAAATAGAAGTCGGTAAGAAATATTCCCTTTGAATGGCAATTTACCCATGCACTATGTCTCTACCTAAATAAACCATTGGGGATAGATCAGAATACTCTGCAAAGTTTTTTTTTTGTTGTATCAAGAAAATGAAAGCATGAAAGGTATCATGAGATAACCTATAGCAAAGAAATTATTTCCTATCCCACTATAGGTTAATGTGTTTGCTGCAAAGTAATATAAAATCTTTAGCACAGACAGTTCTGCAGCTTGTTTGCTCCAACAATCTAAATGCATGTAACAAAACCTGACTTTACTTCTCCTTTAAGCAATTTTTTTTCTTTTTTTCTTAATTTGTAACCTGGAATCTCTATGTCAGTGTACAAAGTATACCAAAGAGCACAAAGTGTTTTTTGGCTTTACAAGTGGCATATGATATGCTTGTACTTGTACTTGAGCCTTATATTTACCATTAGCAAGAGCAAATTTGACTCAAAATGATTCCAATGAATATGTCTTTAGTAAGACTTTAGGCTTTATAAAAAGGACCCATTGTACCCACATTTAGGCATTTATACAATCTAATCATGTTGTGGGCAGATTAATGCAGGACCTGTGGAAATCATTTTTATGACTCATTTAAATTTACTGAGTGCAAACGAGAATATTAGCAAGGTCACATTAAAGAGGAACTCTTGAAAACTCAAAAACATGCAGCTGAAATAAATATTCTGTTTAACCCAAAGGTTTGTAACTTTTAACATTCTTGTAATACACACAGCTTTTACAGTTGGGGATATCATTGTACTTCTTTCATATTTATGTAAACAATAGACAATTTTTTTTCTTTTATGACAATTTTATTATAATCTATAATTTGTCATTATACACTAATTGATACATTATACACATTATTACACTAAATGAAGTTTCTGGTAGCAAGCATGGTAATATTTTTTTGCAATAGAAAAAAGGGCATTTTTACTTCTATGTATTTATAAAAAAAAATTATTGCAAACAAATAAATAAAGTTATAAAAATGTATTTTTATATAATAATAAATAGGTTTAAAATATAATAAATTATATATAATAAATATAAATGTTACATATATATATATATATAATTCAATGTTTAACAGGGATAGGGTTTATTTAACAAAAAAGTTTTGTAAGGGGTAATTCACACTGGCATGGGGAAACAGAATATCAAAAAGCTATATACCTATAACTATAGGAAATTATTAGGGGCTGCAGTACTAGTACCACCCACTTCTTTTTGAACCAGTAGTTCTGGGCTTGAATAGTGGAGAGCTGTGCAATATTGCGAATTGCAGAGGCAGATGTGAACCTGTCCCAAGGCTATGCTCAGACTAGTGGTTTTCTAGGCATTTGTAGTGTTTTCATTGCTTGAAAATGCTTAAAACCGCCCGGGAAAAAATGTTCTTATGAAAACAAATAGTTTTTTTTTTTTAACAGATGTTTGCAGGCAGTAAGGTTTATTCAGAAGCTCAAAAATCTTTACTGGTGCATCTCCCATAAATTGATAAATTGTATACATGCTGTATATAGTAAATAGTTACAACTTTTCAAATACCAATTCCTTCAAATAGTTGCAATGACCGTTCAAGAAAAGGTTGCAGTGTGCGCACTTTCCCTGTTCATTTCCTTTATCTTATTATCTTATCTATGACACCAAAGCTTGCATGAAGTCTCCTTTGACATATATATTATGGCTGAAATGGCAAATGGTTTACTAGGCACTATGTTTGTTACCCATATAGGTGTATGGTGTGAAAAATGTATGGAAGTCATAAAACTACCTGAACAGAAACACAATTTCTCAGATAGGTATACCTCAAACAGTGTGCTGTGCTTTACACCTTGGTCCACATTTTATAAATGCACTGTATAATTTAGATTGGTATGTATTTTAAATGCACCTTTTGGCAAAGAAAACCCTAGCATTTTAGCCAAGATTTGTAGACTTAGTATGTGTGCCAATGGTCCACATTTCTGGTTGTACACTAGCACAGTACAAAAATAAAATACTAAAATAAAAAAAAAAAAGATAGATAGACAATAGATTTATAGTGTATATATCAGGTCATACAGCTGCCATGAGCCAAGAAGTGGAAGTGAGCCCCATTAGGAACATTGTTGAGGCAATAAACACAGAAAATCAGTGCGCATATAAACCTAACACTAAATCATTGACCTGATTCTACAGAGTCTCCATTATAAAACAGATGAGTCAGATGCAGAAAACTTTTTGGAATCATGCTGTCTGTATTCACACACCACCCTTTCTTACCTTTTTTTTCTTTTTTCCCAAAATTTACATGAATTGCTATGATAAACATTGTGTCTTTAAATATGTATGTTAAACTTTAAAAATATTTTACATTCAATAAAAAAATGATACAATGTTTAAAAGTAAGAACCAAGAAAGGAGGCACAGAAAATAATCTTTTGTTGGACGGATGCATGAACAGCCAGAGATCAGATGCATTAGAAAGCCAATCTGATTGCTTTGAACGTAATGTATTTTCTGTTGTAAGTATACAAGATGCTCTAGTGAAAACAATAAAGTGCTTTTTTAAAGGTTGTTTGGGTTTTTTTTCTTTCTGGAATGAATGTTGCTGTTTACTGGACCCAGCAGAGAACATACATTGTTTAATGCTGACAAGAAACAAGTAGATGAGTATTATTAAAAGGGTGAGGCGCAAATCCTCCCTCCCTATGAAAGCATAGTTAAAGAAAATCATATCCTACATTAATAAGCAGCATTGCATCCAACGAGCTGTTAAAGCGTAAAGTGACTGTAACATATACTTTATTATATTAGTATATAATATTTATAAGTTAAATTGTTTTAGTCAATTACTACTTTTAGTATCAGAGAGTGAAAATTGTTAATAAAGTAACTCACAGATATAAAGAAGCCGCATGGGTGTCTGCATGAGACTAACATTACTTACAGTATATAAAAAAACAATGTTCATTCAATTATCCTTTAAGTGTTAATAAACCCTATACAGGTAGTTCCTGGGTTACATACGAGATAAGAACTGTAGGTTTGTTCTTAAGTTGAATTTGTAACTGGTAATTGTAATTGTAATTGTAATTTGGGACAGATGTTTGTCTCAACATATTATTAGGCAGGATGGTGTCAGTTACTGTATAAAATCCTCACTGTGAGCTAATCACAAACAAAAAAAACTTCATGGAGCCTAGACATTCATTAACTTCTGGAGCAAGCTGCGCTTTGATAAGCAAAAAGAAACAACTGCAGAGTTTGTCTTGGTCTTCAAAGAGTTACAAGATGTTGCAAAAGAGCTCAGTCTCAGCTGTGTTTAGCAAAAGATTTCTTCTGCAAGTCATGCGAACCGCTCCCCTTCCCCCTATCAAGCCTCCGTCCTGCACACAAACGAGGAGGGAAGCCCAGTTCATATCTAGGAGTCATCGGTATGTCGGATGTCCTTAACTAGGGGACTACTTGTGCTTCAAAAAAGAAAATTTTAAAGGCCTTAGCAATTGCCAAAAATACCTTAGCAATTAAAAAAAATACCTTAGCAATTGCCAGGTCCGATGTGTTTGTTTTTTGTTTTAGGCTTGCGATTGCCTTGCATTCTGCTTCTTGAAAATGTAACTTTCTTTTTTACATTTTCAAGTTTAGACACTGCTTGCAACGTCCCGTGAAGCTCAGCTGTAGTCACCCTTGTGTACACATCTCGTCCAGAATCAGTAGAAAGTTTATGCACAAATGCCACACATGAACATGGATAATAGACATTCACATTCACATAATAAAAGTAGTCCCTCACCAGACACATGAGGAATCAATGCAGAGCTTTTTAAAGCCAAATGGTGCTGTGGAGAGGTCATTCAAAAAAATCATCTGGAAAAGTCTGGAAATTGGTGCTGTTGATTTGGTGAAATGGTTGATTTTCTTGTCACATCAGCTTGACAGGCTAAGGGGTTCTTTGAGGGTCTGTAGAAGACTTTGAATTGTTAAAAAACATAGCCTCATCTAGTAGCAAGGTGCTTTCCTTCTGTCGGGTAAATGTTGGTACCCCCAGGGGCTCAGTCGCTTGGTACTAGTGGGATATATTCTTAATATGAATTGGGTTAAACTGGTGGGATTAAGCTGGGGACAGACTTGTCGTTAGTAGACTCCCCCTCTGTGTGAATATATTTTTTCTCCCTTTCTATTTAGTATTGAGATTGAATTTACAATCTGTATGGGGATTGAACTGTCCTTCACTCCACCCATGTACAACACTGTTACAGGTGGTAGGATTTTGCTGGACCCTGAACATCCCCACATCTATGCTTTACCACATTTTTAAAAATCTCATTCCATTTACCTTTAATATGCTGTATCTACTAAAATGAACATTACATGTGAAGTATAGATACATGTGCACACAGGAAAAAAAAACAATACTTATTTTTTGGGTACCTTCTGATCTTAATAATTGAGAAGGAAAAAAAATTATGTTGATTTTTTTTTTGTCAGAAGCAGCGCACAATGTGATGTGCTGTAGACTAAAATTTGTGACAAAATGGCCTGTTCTGACACAAATGCACTTTCAATCCATTTTAAATTCAACCCCATGCTGTCTGTAAAGTGCATAATCTTTAATACAAAAAGTAGCACATGCTGTGTTTTATTATATACATGATGTACATATAATGACTCTTAAAAAAAGTTTTTTCATTTAATAATTAATTCTAGCTGACCACTTTGTGCTGTTTTTGGATAATGCAACCATTAAAAACACATATAGCAAAACACATATCTCAATTAATATTGCTTTTCTGGAAGGGAAACAATATATATTTGATTATTGTTATCCATTCTGTGTGTTTTCATGTATTGGTGTTTTTCAGAGGAGCGATCTTCTAGGTTGTGTTTCTTTCTAAACATTTTTACTCCTTTGGTATAAGTTCTTCCAATGCACAATAGGTACAAGTTGGAATAACCTGGTCTGGTATATGGCTGCTAATGGATGCCCTAAAGTGGATCTAAAATCTGTTTATATTCATCTGTCTCTGTTCCATCAGAGGCACCACCATCTTTTTTCTTCCTCTCTTCCTCCTTTTTTATCTTTGGCGATCTTGATTGGCTGGGCCAATCGCATGGGTGCAGGAGTTCATTTAGTCTCGGCAGCTGCAGTGGAAGCCCAGATGTGCATGTCCTGTAGTTCATGTAGTTCCAAGTCACAAAACTTGATCATCCAATTATGCTGATAACTTTGCAACAGGGTATTGTAATTTGCAATAATGTTTGATGTTCTCTTTATATGAGTGCTCTGCTTTACCTAAGCTGTAACATGAACCCTGAAGAGGAGATCAGAAACTAATCTGATTACTAATCATATGATGGCTCATCACAACAGTTGCAAGGAAGGCTTTTACATGATAAACCTTTCTGAAGAAAGTAATGTAACATTTGTTCTCATTCCCTTGTCAGAGAAATAGATCAGTGTAGACAATACAGCACTTTTAGTCTTGATTGCAGTTGTCACTAGAAGAGATATGGAGAGCACAACTTTTTACCAGGTACAGTAACAACAATAAAACCCGACAGTGGTTATAACCCCTTACCACTCTTTGCAAAACTTTATATATACTGTATACTTTAAAACTGATTTGATGCATATTGACAGTATATATATATGCAAATGTCCCGAGCTTGGCCACAGGTTCATTTTATGTCTCATGCACCGAAATGATATCATTTGACTGCAAGTTAGCTCCCACTAACCCTTACCTGGTATCTGCTTTATATTCCACATTTTCCTTAGCTGTCATTAGTCTTGTTGTTCTAAAATTCAACATTAAATTTTAATTCAGTTAACTCAGTCAATGTACAAAATTGACAGTGGCTACCCACTTTGTACATTAAGTACAAGCTAAAAGTCAATGGTTACTATCGTAAAAAAGATAAAAGAATTAAACACCCTCCCATCCCCAAAAATGTAATAGATCTGTCCTGTTCTGAATTCTCACTATGGGCCTTATTTAATAAAGCTCTCCAAGGCTGGAGAGAATGCCATTTCATCCATGAAGCCGAGTGATCCAGCAAACCTGGAATGGATCTGGTTCAGGATTCAAAACAAATAGCAAATGAAGAAATCCATTTCATGCTGGATAACCCAGCTTCGCTGATGAAATTGTATTCTTTCCAGCCTTAGAGAGCTTTAATAAATCAGGGCCTGTGTGCTTTCTCAGTAGCTCTCCCTATGTTTTCCTTATCACACATAAGACATATGGCTGTTGGTAACTCAGGAAACATAAGTAAAAATTCAGGTCAATATTATACAAATGGACTACCTTCTTTATAAATATATGGACTACCATAACTGGCTTCTTCTGAAAATGCTAACTGTCTCCTCGGGCCTGATTTATTAAAGCTCTCCAAGGCTGGAGAAGATACACTTTCATCAGTGAAGCTGAGTAATCAAATTCCATTCCAAAATCATTCCAAGTTTTCTGGATCACCCAGCTTCACTGATGAAAGTGTATCCTTTCCAGCCTTGGAGAGATTTAATAAATCAGGCCCACTGTCTCTGCTTCTAAAGTTCTAAATCAAAGACTGGACCAGTAGCAAAAACTGTCCCAATATGTATTATGGGAGTTTCTCTACTCCACCTCTAGTATTCAGATAGAGCATTTTGCATGGAAGGTTCCATCGTTTCTGAACCACACAAGACCTTCTTTCATTAGCTACTAAAAAAGAACTTTTCTTGCCATTGCCACCAACCTCATCACTGCTACAACAAGGTAGCTACCACAGCTTCTTCATTACCTACATGCTGCCAATATGTCATCCTGCTGCAATGCTCTATTAGGGGAAACCTTCCCCGCTATTTTCATAATCTTCACTTTTCACCCATAACCAGGAACTATTTCAAGTACATCAAATGTTGAGGAATCACAGGTTTACATTGTCTTTACCTACAAAAAGAATGCCATAATAACTAAAATAAATAATTTAGTAGTCATCAGGACAGAGTTTCTCTGGATAAGAGAGAACTGTCCCAGAATGTAGCGAATTGCTGGCAGATTTAATTTCATTCAAGTTGGTAAATCTGAAGTTCACAAAATCCTTATATGTAAAGCAAAATTTTAGTTTAATATATATAAAATTAAGTTACTCTGAAGTTTAAAAAAACGCACTTTTCACTGTGATATTTCCTTTCCCTCTAATGCTACTCGTTTGCCAACTTACAGTGTAGGTGAATGGTGATCTGACTCATTCACCTCACTTCCTGGAAGCCAAGATCACACGCACCATCGATGTGCATCACCATATTGACTTGGGTTCATTGTTCAATACTTTCCATTCATGACTGTTTTCTTGGGAAACATTTCACGCAAAATGGTGGATGGAGGGGAAAGAAAACTTAGTAAACCTTCCATGCTTTGTATCATAAGCATTAATGTAATTATAAACATGACAAGATATATAATAATGCACGTTTTACCCTTGGTGACAAGATAATATTACCTTTTCTCGGACAATATTGCAAAAATCCTTGTTTGTTCTACAAAAAATGTTGATATGACTTTGTTATCGTAATCCATGCCCAGAGATTGGGTGAAACAAGTAGGAAAAGGAGCCTTCGCCTGGTGAGATGCTAATCTTTTTGGAAGTAATATCATTTCTTAGAGGAAAAGAGCTGTGATGCAGCATATGTTTGTCTTATGACACCACTTTTACACCAAAGGTATCAGCCCAGTGGAAATGTAAAAATTGGATTGATTTATAAAGTTTATACAGGTAGAGTTTCAGTGGTTACGTTATGGTCTTACTTTGCACTTACAGCCTGCTTGTTCATGTGCTTTGCTTTGTGCAATTGAGCCAAAGGGTTTGTTAACAAATTCACATGGTCACTATGATTGATTGACATAGTGATCCCATCATTAGTTAGAGATCCTTTGGTACTGGGCATCACACTGAGGAATATTATTTACCCATTGGGGATCAAAATAGGTTAAACCTTTTTTTCATATAAAATAGCCTTTTTCTAAATAGAGAGTAAATTTTGATTTTTGTTACATTTCCCTGGCTTATGTTTATATATATATCAAAAGAAAAGATTTAAGCAGCAGTCTTGAAAAGTAGATGTTATCCTACATTGTGAATTCTTTGTTCCAATCCTATTACCATTTGTTTTAGCTCAATAAAATATCAATGCTGCATGTTTAGAAAAATACATTATGTGCTGAGGCAAAGAAGTTAGATATACGCACTGTCAATGCCTCCAGTTAATAGAATTGACCTTTGTGGATAGCAATTAAAAGTGGGTACAAAAGAAATTGAGTATGTTCTTTTGCATTTACTATTAAGTACTATCTAGGTCAATTCCATTATCATATGGTATTGGCATATTTTGCAAATGGGAAACTGTTTTTTCTTTTCTGTTAGGCTTTAGCTGGGCCTCTGTTAAATTGTTAATTTAAATGCATTCCTTATAAATTCAGTCTTTAAATGTTTGTGCATGAGCTGTAGGTGGACAGTCAGATCCTTGTAAATCAAAAGGAATTTGTGAGCAGAATTTGTAAAGACCTTGATCTTTTCACAAGGCTTAATATCACCTATAAAATGGTAGATTTAGACATGGTACTGGTACTCAAATGATCTAAGATCACAATTAGGAATCAAATAAATATATCATTAAAATATGATATTGTTTAACTCTTTCAGTCCCCGGGGTAATAAAACCTCCATGACCATATCAACGTTTGCAATTTGCAGGGACTCATTCCATAATAACTTTGCATACCAAAATGAGTTTTAGCACTTCTAAAAGCAGATACATGACAAATACACATTACACTGTTTACCTCTCAATGACATGTATAGCATACAGCTATGCCAATCCAGCTGGAAAACTTTGACAGCTCTCAATTTCTGACAGCTGGATTGGCTGAGCCAATAAATAAACACTGAACTCCAAATTTTATTCATTTAAACATTTTTTTTGACTGAATTCGAACCCCAATATTAGATTTCTTAACCATTTGGTCTGGAATCTTTCAGATTTATTTTTTTCTATTCTGTTCCCCTCTAGGTTAGATACAGGTAGTCCTCAGGTTACATATGAGATAGGGACTGTAGGTTTGTACTTAAGGTAAATTTGTATGTACGTCAGAACAGGTACATTATTTTAATATATACAATTAGGACAGATGTTTATCTCAACATATCATTGGGCAGCATGGTGTCAGTTACTGTATAAAATCCTCACTGTGAACTAATCACAAAGCAAAAAAAAAAAAATTATGTAGCCTAGACATTCATTAACTTCTGGAACAAGCTGTGCTTTGATATGCAAAAAGAAATAACTGCAGAGATTGTCTTGGTCATTAAAGAATTACAAGAGGCTGAAGAAAGCCCCATTTATATCTAGGAGGTGTCCATATGTCAGATGTCCTTAACGCTGGGACTACCTGTACAATGATCAGCATTGTTCAGTTAATAAACAATTACACATAATGTAGATTTCTAAATATTAGACATTTTCCAGAACAATTAATATTCTACGCTTAACATTTTGCTCATAAAATAGCAAAAAGCAAAGTTCCGCCAGACCCATGTCTATAATGGGTGATTGATTAAAACTGTAACAGGTAATCAATTTGGAGCTAATATACAATTATAGCTCTTAACGTATTGCTCTGTCTGTTGTATGTATACTGCCACCCTTCATGTCCTGGATTGGTCCTGGTATGGACTCACAAAGGTTAACACTGTGTACACTGTAGGCACACTGTACAACTGGGAAATGATCTGGTGGCTGTGCAGAATTTCCAGATCAGCCACCCAATAATTACCAGTAATCAAAGGAAAAGTCAAAGAATTGTTTACAAGAGGTCCGGAAGGAGTTGAAGTGTTTTTTTAGATGTTTAGGACTTACAAACCAAATGTTCTGTCATAAGTATCTAAGGTCCTTCCGAAATGACTTAAGTCAAATCACAAGTATAAAACAATACATGGATTCCAGTGTATCATTATAAAGATCCCAGCACGGTGGCTCAGGGGTTAGCACTCCAGCCTTTGCAGCGCTAGGTCCCAGGTTCGATCCCCAGCCAGGACATTATCTGCATGGAGTTTGCAGGTTCTCCCCGTGTCTGCGTGGGTTTCCTCCGGGTACTCCGGTTTCCTCCCACATCCCAAAAACATGCAGTTAGGTTAATTGGCTTCTCCCTAACAATTGACCTTAGACTACATTAATCACATATGACTATGGTAGGGACATTAGATTGTGAGCTCCTTTGAGGGACAGTTAGTGACATGACTATGGACTTTGTACAGCGCTGTGTAATATGATGGCGCTATATAAATATTGTATAATAATAAAATGGAGAAGTTATGTGTGAAAACCAAGTATACTCCATGAATGAATAGCTTGTAGAACCACCTTTAGCAGCAATGACCTAACGTTATCACCTTCTGTATTACTTAAGCATTCTTTCATATTATTTGAAGGAACTTTGGCTCACCCTTCCTTATGCCATTGCATCAGTTCACTGAGGTTTGCAGGCATTTATTTATGCAAATCTTTCTCAAAGGTACCTTGATCCTTTTCTCTGTTCATCCATTCCGTTGAAGAGTTTTTGGCGTGCTTGGGAGAATTGTCTTGATGCAGGACCCCATTTCAGCCAAGCTTTAGCTGTCACATAGACAACATTTGACTCTGGAATACTTTGGTATACCAAAGAGTGCCCTCTCCTAAGCTCCACTTATATGGCTGTAAACACTTTCAGTAAAAACTGGACAGTTAAGGCAATTACCGGTAATAATCAAAAGTAATTTTTTTGGTGGTCTGCATCTGCAAAAATGTTAAGATCAGCACATTGGCCCTGATTTATTAAAGCTCTCAAAGGCTGGAAAGAATATACATTCATCAGTGAACCTGGGTGATCCAGAAAATCTGAAAAGATTTGTTAGCAAATTTTTTTAATCCTGGACCAGATCCATTCCAGGTGTTTTTTTGATCACCCAGGTTCACTGATCCTCTCCATCTTGTATTCTCTCCAGTCTTGGAGAGCTTTAATAAATCAGGCCTTATGTGCAAGCTAAATGTATTGTGTTTTTCCCCCATGCTATATATTAAATAATTATCTATAAAGCAAAAATTGTATGCATCTAGATTTAAAACTGTTTTAAAATGTACAAATGTAAGAATATATTACTGCCCTTTAACCCTTACAGCAGTTTTCCTTCAAAGTCATGCTTGCCTATCCTAAACTGCCTAATATAAAAAATGAGTGCCTAGGGAAACAGCTTGAGCTGAGTACAGAAAAGCAAAGAGAGAATTAAAAGGGGGCATGTTCTAAGGTGGAGTAAACTGACGATGGAAAGATGATATGCAATGGAGGCAGAGATTTGGAACATAAAGACTTACAGTAGAATGAAGAAGGCTCCATTCCACAAGAGACCACAGACGCACAAAGCCCTGCCTGCCCTGATAGCCACTGATAACATTCTTGGTTGGATCTGTTTTACCTTCCTTGTTGTCTTAAGTATTATGTGTACTTAATATGTGTGACTAGGAAAATGAAATATAGTATTCAGGAGTATCCGCCAAGCTAGTGAAAATCTGTGGCTGGTAGCTGGTACAATTGGTCATGGTTTGTTATTATGGTTACAAATCCCATCTCACTTTTTATTTCAGCCCTGTCCCAATTCACACTCCTGTATTACTTTTCAAATTAATTCCTTTGTCCCTCTCGAACTCATTAAAATGAAGTCCAATCTGCATACCCTATGTCATTTGCAATTAAAGGGCAGAGGAAACTTAGCTCTGGGAAGGGGTGAGCTCAGTCTTTGTGAAGAAATCAAGGTTCCAAGTCCATGCATTACCTTGCCCTAGAAAATAGGGTATAAAGTGCTGGTGTTTGGTGTACCACATGTGGGTATTGACTAGAGATAAGCAAGATTTTAAAATTAGTTCTCGAGGCAAATCGGGCCGTTCTTGCTTACCGAACATGTAAGCAAGACCAACCTGTGTAAATTCAGTCGTTGGGATCGAATTTTTTGGGACCTTCAAGAGCAATTGCTCTTGCAGCCCTTTAGTATGTGTTCTTGGATAGAGATTCTCTGTCCAAAAACACGAGTACCACAGCTGTGCTCATCATGAATTCATGCAGCCGTGGGAATCATCCTGTGGGTCCGCGAAATTGGTTCGCCGCAATTTTGCGGACCCATCGGAAATTAGAGGAAATTTTCGAGAGAATGTCATTCAACTCGCTCATCCCTAGTATTGACATGCGCTGTGCTGCAATGCATTGTTGCAAGCCTCAACACATGTGCTTACAGCCAACTCAACATGTTTGCATTGAGCACTATTGTTACAATATAAACAATTCAGGCCAAGTCAGATTCACTTTAACCTAAAGTCCCATTATAACATTACCTAAAGCTGGCTAAATATTTCCCCATTGAAGTTTTTCGAAATAATTTAAATTCTTTGACATTTTTATTTTAAGCACTGAACATAAGATAGTGTCCTATTTCATGAACCAAAAATCAAGATTAAATTGAAAAGCAAGAAGAAGCAAAGGTATTTTAAATGTTCGTGTTCAGTATGTGAAGAATTAACTTGCTGTCTTTTCTGTGAAAACTTGCAAAGCAATATAGCTCTATGACTTTCTCAAATTTAATGGAAAGGTTACATGTCAATTAGTGGCAGACATAATATTGTAAAACAGGGTAATAGGGCATGTATCCACAGCACTCAGTTCTTACATTAGAAGAATTTAAATGTACTTGAATGTGTGATGTTGAAGATAGAAATGGATACTGGGGCAATATCTTTTTGTTTAAGGATAACCATACTTTGTATATATATCCTAAACTCCTCCCCCCCCCCTGTACCATGTGTCCCCAGAAAAGTCAAATGCATTCATTGAAAGGCTGTGTATTGTTGGCAACTATTATAGTGAGGCCTCTTCAATTAAATAAATGTGATTTATCAATGTATATGCAGAACAAGAGTGGAATTGGCTAGAGAAGGTTACAGTGGAGACTGGCCCTTTAAATGGAATGTCATGGGATTGGCAGGTCGATGGGCAGGTGAGTTCCGGACCTTTAGGTGGGATGCTTGAAAGAAAAATGGTATTCTTTTAATTACAAAGGCATGAGCAACCACAAAAAACTATTCATTAAGCTATAATGCGTGTTATGTTTTAGCCATGTAATGTGATGTCATTATTTCATGAAACTCATTACTGTAAATAATGACTGGCATGGGAAATAGGGATTTCAAAGGATTAGCTTAATTAACTGAGCCTAAAATGCTTAGTGACATATCTAAGACTTGAGTTTTGTGCTTGTGGGATCAGTATATAGCAGCAGGGAACCATCATCTCGTACTAACGGGTTTAAATGATTGTTTGGTCAGGATGGAAGGAAAAGGTACAATCAAATTTATAATTCTCTTTGCTTCATCTCCTCTCAACCTGTAGCTAAAGCTCTTCTTGGCTATTTAACATATTTGGAAGGTGGACAGGCACTCAATGTCCTCTTGTGTCATGCAGGACTTCTTGGTAAATTTTACATATTTTGAAGTGTGGCTTTAAAATAAGCAAACTGATTTTCTTTTATTCAAATTTTAATTCCCTTATAAGAGTCAAAGAATTATACAAATAGAATAACACCATTATGCTGTAAAAATGTTGCAGCACTGCAGCCTATTGTGTAGCCCCTCATATCATTTAAAAATACATGAAATAAAAAAACAAAACATTGGAAAAAAATACTATGCACCACAGCTTCCAGCACACTTGCATAGGTCAGAATGAAGTCATTAGGCCTTCTTGTGGGATCTTGGGAAATCTCAAAACCACCAATCTGTGCAACTCCAATATCATAAGAATGTGCTCCAGCTCTGTCTATTTTTACAGTTTTCTTCAAATGTTTCCAGTTCTTTTCATATGCTAAGGGGCTGCAGGATAAGCAGGATCATACTAATTTTTGACGGTTAATATACCTTACAGCAGCTGAACTTTCCCAGACACAGAGAAGTTGCTGTCCATGGTTCTGCAAGTATTATGTAGATTAGCAACAACTGTCTACGGTAGTTTAAAGGGATAAACATGATATAAACATGTTAACCCCAAATTATTTCATTAAAAAATTCCAATGAACTATGACTTTTTGAACTGTTGGCCACCTTCCTATTATTGCATACTAGTCTCTTTTTTAATTTGTTTAGTATCAGAATGTACACATGTTTAAAATTTCCACTTTGTTACACAAAGGCCTGGAGCAGGGGAACGCAGTGAGGATTAGTGGAAGGTCTTCATGACTGGGAGAGGATAGGGAGCAGGCCGTGAAAGGGTTAATGGAAAGGAAGGCTGGGGAGGTTGTCAGCACAAGAGAAGTGTGACGTAGTGAGGGGGAATGGCAGGAAAAATGAAAAGGGGGAGAAGTTGGAAGAGGCGGAGCATTTGGCAGTTGGACAAGGAGAGAGAAAAGTTTCACGCCCACCCGCCCTATTGAGCGTTTTTTGTGAGGTGTTTTCAGCGGTGAGGTCCTCGAGGGAAGTTGGATGGTGGATGTTTTTCAGTGGGCTTGTAAGACCCACCTATGCTGTGGGAATCTCTAGTAGAAGGTTGGTATTTGTAAGGTTTGAAAAGTTTTTGGTTGGAAGGGCTGTGAGTGGCAGTGGTATCATTCCCGAGCTGGGTGGTTGCGGCTGGGAGCGTACATATCACTGTGCTGCAAAAAGGGGTAAATTTTTGGGGCCTTCGAGGACCAGTAACCGGGGGAGTTTAAATTTGGTATAAGATTAATAAATGGTGTTTGTTTTGGTTATACTTATATGGTAATAAAGAAAGGTTGTTTTAATATTTTAATGTGTTTTACAGTTTTTTTATTTTGTACTTTATTGTTATTTATAACTATATTATTGTTAATAAAGGTATTGTTTGTTTAATAAAAGGCCTGAGGGCCAATTAACCAAAGTTACTGTTATGGTCTTTTGTAAGGGGGAGGGGGGAAGTGAGGGTACTGACTGTGGGGGCTCTGCCTTGTCACAGTCATGTGATTCTGCATATAAAATCAATACAACAACAACAAAACAATACAACACACACCCCTGGGACTTCCTGTGGTGATTGAAAAGGTAATTGAAAGTACATACACAGTAATAAATCGAGTGAGGTTATCAGCATATGAATATATATAAGTTATATATATAAGAAGTTTTCAACCCTGGAAGGCTCTTGGTGGTCCAGAGGCGTTGATGTAATGCTCTCTGTTGCATTGTCCTCTCTGCATGTGCAGTACCTCTCTGTATCTGAAGGGGGTTTTGAAACACAGAACCACTTTCTCCCGAAGAAGTGGCCTAGTCCCATGAAACGTGTAGAGGTTATGTGGTCATGTTTTTGTAAATTATTTGGATTGGCGATCAACGACATTTTATGGAATTGAGCATTTTAAAAGATTTATATTAAGGATGAATTTTTGAATAGATTGTTGAAAATAATTGAAAGTCCCCCTTTTTTCTTTTCCTTTTTCTGCAAATATTTGATTTACTGAGATGTGGCAAAGATAATTCATGATATTTTAGGCAAATCTCCAGCTCTTTTCTCTTCTCTCTTGCAAAATGTTTTGTTAAGGTTAACTAATACCAGGCCAGTGAAAACTTCCACAAGATGCCTTTACCTGACTTCACCTGACTACTAGACCAGAATCACAGCCCATCACCCATAATAACTTTTACCTTGTAGACTGCTGGATGTGTTTCTGTAGTTTTCTGATGCCAACAACCTCCTACCTGAACCTTCTTCATGTAGCCACTGTAGAATAGTTGTAGCTTTGTCTCTGATGTTATGGCCATACATGAGTCTAATATTCTTATATATATTTGAATCTAATAAATTGGAAGCTCCTGTTACTTAGGCTACATACACACTTATGACTTTTGTAGGATTTGGAAGAGATCATGTAAGACTGGAAAATTCATGAACGAACGCTGTACATACCATGCTGTTCTACTCTATGGAGAGGGGAGGGGGGAGAACGAGTGAGCGCCACCCCGCTGTGCTCTCTCACCATCATTTGCTTTGAGATTGTTCGTCACTCGTCATTCGAATGATAATTGCACGAGAATCATCTGATGTGTATAGGTAGCCTTAGTAGCCATATCTTAAAGATCCAAGCCATTCTGGTAGTCATATTCTTGCTCACCTTTGTGGATAGCCATTACCTCCCAATACATTCCTCAAAAAATGAAATCATAAATCATAGCCTTATTTTTTTACATCATTAGTATTAAAACGAATCTGTTAGAGTAACATGTAGGCTGTTCCTGCTACTTTAGGAAGTGCCATTTATCTGGCTGTAATACTGACTCTTCCGTTTCAATATCACGTTGCTGAACCAAAACAAGTAACAGATGAGCATTTCTGACATTTCTCTGACTGGTATGATCTGAATATCTGTTTTGGTCAGTAAAACATTATTAACATAAGCCGAAAGGTCAGTATAACAGCCAAGTAACTGGAAAAAGTATAGAGACCTTTCATAAACTTATGTTTTAAACTAGAAAATATGTTAGTAAGATTAACCTATTCAATATAACTAAATGTTTTTAGATTAACCTGTTAAATATAACTAAATGTTTTTAAATTACCTAATTTGCCTTTCAGAGGATTTAGGAAACTTGAAAAATATAGTTTTGAACCCAAAAATCCACTATATGTACTTTCTAGGAGCAATTTCAAATGAGAGAACATTTAACTCATTTACTGCCATACTACTTTGTCATTTCCATGGCCAAGGGCTTTTTTTCTCATTTGCAATAAAACATTTTATAGCACAATCAAATACTTTTCTTGCATGTGCAAGAAGGCTGCCCATAAATCATTATTTCAACAAATATAGGAAAGTGCACTTCTTAACTAAATGTCTGGCCACATTAATCTACCTTGCTGTTATGACCTTAAAAGCCCATTTTATATTATGGACAGATCTGACAGAAGATAAGAAATTTTTTTCTTTAAATTAGTAAAAAATATGTTTGATTTGAACAGTTAAATCAAGGCAAATATGGTATCAAATTGCAATACGTAGTATGTACAACATACTTTCAATAAGTACTGAGACTAGGTTCTGTAGTACCCAAGACAAAGATACCAATGTACACACCCTTTCCCTTCCAATGGTCAAAGCACACAATAGTTTCACAAAATAAAATGAAAACTGAAAATCAAAGATTCCTTACAGTTGCATTTGTAAAAATCAACCTCTCACTGAGTTGTTTTACTGCTTTAAAACAAGACAATTTAAGACAATTTCCTCTCTCCGAGTGGTGTCCACCCAGAATATATGCTGAGATTCCTGCACCAGTATTTTTATTGTATAATTGCTTCTTTTTCCTAAACATTTACTATCACATGTGTTAAAAGCACAACGTTAGAATGTTAAAACAGTCATGATTATATTATTGAAAGATTTACATCCTTCACGTATTACCGTAACACCAAAAAGCTAATTACCATTAATATATTTCCATTCCCCAGCTATATGTTTATGTCACATCCAATTGCTATACCCACTTTATGTTGAACATTCTGTGCCACCATCTTAAAGCGTACCTAAACTCTGAACGTTACATGAACAGTGCGAGATCGGATGACGTAGGAAGAAGCACCAAGAAGAAGATGGCGGCACCTAGTGCTCCCTCTGTTCCGGGTTGAAGACTGATACAGGGATAATGTGGGACCTGATAGAAGAAGAAACCTCAGGACAGACAGACTGATCTGTGGGATTGAAGGTAAGTGTGTTTTTTTTGTTTTGGGTTACTTAAGGGTTTACTTCCGCTTTAAGCACTTGCATCATTAGTATTTGGCTTCTTCTTGGCTCTCTGTACCCGTAGATGATGCCTGTGCCAGGTCATACACATCTGTGCAGAAATATAATAATAAAGTTGTTCCTGAATGTAGGCAGTACATTATTTGCTAGAATGTCTTTGAATATTATCAAATAGTTATGTATGAATGGTTATGCAGCCTTCCCAGCAGCAGCTAGGCATTGGCTACACCAATGGCAGATACAATGCTGAATCAAATACTATATAAATATTTTTTGAGATAAAAAAGTTGCTTGCAATAAAGGTTAAGCTTTTTCCATTATTACTACCTAAAACTGTATTAAAAAGTGTCTAGTGGTATGTAGGGTAAAAGGTTCTCTTTAAAGTGCATTGACAGCCATTGTTTTTAAGGTTTTTATTTTATAGAACAGTGAAGGTTTACAGAAACTGTAGCTTTTATTGCTGCCTGTGGTTATTGAAAAAGATTTATCTTCTGTATTCTGTTTAGAGGGCACCAGAACCGGAAGGTAGGGAAAATTAAAAAAAATTGTTTCACAAGAACAGATATAAAGGATATCTTTTAATGTGAGACTTTTCTTCACTTAAGAGAGGTATCCTTTTGTTTCTTGTTGTGTCTACAGGACTGGAAGTTAAGGAAAAGCTTCCCAAAGGGCCGAAGATGACAAAAAATCTACTCCCTAATCTACTCAAAACTAAAAAAAGGCTTCAGATATAATTTAAATAGAAACATCGATTGCAGTCTCATACATGTTACAGTTATTGCAGTAAATATCCCATCTCATTTTCAGAATTCTAATTGTTACATTTATATAATTAACAAAGCTACACTATACCATATCAACCTGCAGCATACAATATTATAACATGAAATACTTAGCTTGATGAGTATTACATGTTATAATCATCATGATTTTTCTTTTAACTAGAATGATAGCTGTTGAGCTATACATACAAACTGTATTAAAACAATGAGTAAATATACCTCCCAAACAACAATATCTTTTATTTTTTTTACCCTTCCTCTATCCCCTAAGTACAGCATGTCTTCTGTATTACCCATTTAATATTATAAAACCGTATTACCTATTCAATAATATAACAACTATCCCCCTACAAGGCAGCATTTATAATAACAAACCTCTCCTCCCCCAGACAACACTGCATTACGACTTTACCCACCCCTCCCAGTTATCAATTACAATAGGTTGGCCCTAGGCATTAATTACAATATAACAGGCATTTTCAGGCATTATATTGAATAATATCAGAATTATAGAGAACCCTGTTAAACATACCAGCAATTATGACATTTTTCCTTAGAAAAAGTTGAATAGTATAGTTATTATTAATAGCAACCTGTGTGTAATGATAATTTACCTATTCCTTTAGACAGACAAAGGTATTCTTCGACGCAGCAGTAAATTATATCCGCCAGCTAGGCCTTGAAAATCAGCCATTACTTGCCTATGTCATTATATTTTTTTAACTGCGTCTATGGTGAAGTGATACCTTATCAGAAAAACGATAAGTAGCCCTGCCTATTGTATGGAGAGCCCTTAAAGCACTTTAGGGGAACTCATGCAACCTGCACATGTGGTGTACCAAGGTATTGCAATTGCTCCATGGTAAAACTCAACGGGCTTTTATCACTTATATCAGATGCTTTGCGACTGATATATATGCTTTGCTTTACAGATATCTGATGTATATATATATCACAATTTGTTTTCTTTAGAAAGGAGCCACAGCCTAAGTAAAAAAGTTCCCACCAGCATGCTGCAGAGTGGGACCCTTGCTTCCATTGGGAAGGCAGTAATCTCTCCACAAATATCTATCTTTTTTTCAATGACTCTGATTCTTTAACTGTGCTCTCTGCTGAGTTAGGGAAGTAAGGTCCAATTTTAAAACTATAGGTGTTACTGTAGTTGGCAAGAAATGAACAGAGAACACTACTTCCACACAAAGTGCGGCTATTGGCAGGGAACATGATTTTCTACTCAGGTTGTGGTCACTTTGGAAATTTTGTTGATGCACGTGGAGTGAATTTTGCTGATTTACACTAAAGTTTTAACTGAGCTATAATCTAATTAGTTGATGTATTTAACAGGCAGGGAGTTTTATTCCTATTTTCAAATATGATTTTATTGGGAGATCTAGCTATCTTCAATGAATATTGTTTTGAAGGTGTATAAAGTATAGTTCAGGACGAAAAATAAAACCTTAACTATTTGTCTTCCATGTTACAGTCATGATGTTTTTTAGGCACATAGTATGCACTCCATATCTCATATGCTTTAGATGCAATCGTTTCTAAACACTGGCTTCTTGACTATGTCGGTTATATTCTAGTGACCAGAACTGGGTAATATATGTAGCTGGGGGCAGTGTCTGGATGCCTTGCTATTGCCCAGTAGTTTGGTAGAACAATGGGTATCCAACAATCCTGGGTGATCCAACAAACTTGGCATAGATCTGGTCCGTGATTGTAAACATGTGCCAAAAATAGCAAATGATTTTAAGAAATCCAAGTTTCCACCCAGGTTCTCCTATGATAGTCTATCTTCTCCAGTCTTAGAGAACATTAATAAATCAGGGTTATTGTGTTGTAATAGTATTGCATTCATTACTTCAGGGCTTAGATATTATCCTGGGAAGCTCAGAAATTGTGGAAGAGCAGTCCCCCCCTCTCCAAACCCAAGCAAAATTTTACTCGCTGATTTCTAGTTATGTCCCTGTTTTATTTCATACTTTCATTATTCCTTCTTATCCTCTCTCCCTCCTTCCTTGCTCTGTTCCTTCATTCCTTCCATCTCTTCACCAGCTTGTTAAATAGTGACAGTTTATCAGGATATCAGATGTGTTCTGATTGGATTTGTAATGCCTATTAGTAAGTTATGAATTAATTGGTGTGCAGATAATGGCATTATTAAGCACTGAACAGGCTAATACATTTTGAGGAATTATTGTTGCCAGTGTTGATGAACACGAATGACAGTCAGATGTAGTGAAAGAAGATAAGGCCAACTGCTGTCTGCTTTTACTTTTTTTTTTCAAGAACCTGACAGATGTTGCAGTTACCTCTTGCGTGTTGGTAAGCTAGTTACTAGGGAAATAATGCCACTTAATAAAAAAACTATATCACATTTACTTTTTACTTGCTGTCAATATTTCAACCTGTCTGCTTCCCAGTCAGTAAAAAGCATATTTAACATTTTCACAAATCCTTTAACAAAATGAGAAAATAAGCTGGCATGATACTGATCATTGCATGAAGAAATATGTAAAGATATATGATAGTTTTATCAAATAAAACATGTTTCTTTTTAGCAAGTGGGATCATATTTTCCATAGATAAGCCATACTATCAATTCAGTCTTTATTTAAAAGAAAACATTTAAATTAAAAGTAGAGTGTAATAAATGCTGTAAAAACAATTGCGTAACTGCACTTGTATTGTAGAACTAAAGGCTTCTAAGTCTAACCCAGGCCTTTCCAACTCCAGTCCTCGAGGCCCATGATCCACACATATCTTTGGTATCTCTTTAACAGATAGCAGTACACTTAGTAAAGTGGGGTTTATAAAGGGTCACATAATGCTTGTAATGTATAAAAGCTAAACAAGAGACTGGAGACACCTGAGCAACTCTTCCCAAGGGGCACTCAACACCTAAAACCAAACCTTAGATGTTTTATCTTTGGACTCCAGTATAATATCTACACATCCCACCTTCTTCTGAAGACGCCCAATTGTGTGAAATGCGTTAGGACTGAGACATTATCCCTCTACCCTTCCTTATGTGCTTTACTCCACATCTGTAATTTGTCACAGCATTATTGTTAAGCATGACTTAATACACTGTTAAGGGCTGCAACAATACTGTTTGCCCATTCTTTGTATTATAAAGTTATTTCTTATATTATATGACAGCAACCTTGTATTGTATTTTGAATTATTACACAAATTTTAACCCTCTCTTGGCAAGCCTGTCTTCTATTTAACCTTTCAACATTTTTGTTTGATATGATTGACCTACTGAAAAAAATTTTGTAACTGCCTCTGTTGGTCAACCTTTTATTATATCCTTACTATGTGAAGCACAAACCTTATAAATTAAATATACTGTAAAACATTTTTTAACTTACCTGGCTGAGCCAACTTTGACTTATGTTTGACTTAAATTTGACAAGCTGATGTTGATCTACGCTATAGACAGCAGCACCATCTGCCCAACTCAGCAGATCAACATCTGCTTGCAGCTAACACAGAGACTCCTTTACGAATTTACACTAATATACCTACTTCCTTGACATCCTAGGTATTAGGCTCCTATTCTACCAACAAGTTGTAGATAGCACTCCCCATAAATCCCCTAAAGAAGCCGACAGGCGAAACATGTCGGCATACAAGAGGTTACCTTTTTTATATTTTATAGACATCAGGGATTTTTTGTCTAGCCAAATAGGTCACTTTTCAGAAACCCTAATTACAAAAAGATTTTCAGCAGGCAGGCATTTTTACCACATTCTGTAACCTCCAGCCCAGGGTCTATCTTGGACACCCGAAAGTTGAATGGTTCTTCTTGGACTGAAGTTTTCAAAGCCAGAGTTGACATATCCATTGACTTTCATGATGAAGCACTGCTTGTGAGTTCATATTATAGGTAATTTTGACTAGGTCTGGTATGGTGGTGTGGATACAAGAAGATGGGCACCTGTAATGATCAGTGATTTTTGGATGTGACCTATGCAAGGGACATTTTGTAAGCAGAGCAATTTGAAGGCGTTAATGTGGTTTTAACAGCCCTTGAAGAGCCAGATGTACAGTACATATGTCAGATAGCACTACTGTGTCCTCTAGCTGTTCTTCCAATCCATGCACAATAGCTAGGTCTCATAACATTTCTCTTCTTCTTCTAGACCAACATCCTTTTCCACTTCCTTCACTTGTTTCCAAAGGATGGTATTGGGGGACTTTAGGACAATGGCAGGCATTTCTCTTCCCCCTTCTCTCTTTCTCTTTCTATTCTTCCTCCCATGAATACAGCTTCCTGAGTTCAATTGTACAGTCTATGTTACTGAAAAGTGAGCAAAAGATCAATGCCATTTTCTTTTTTTTTTTTTTTATTTTGAATTCAGAGGAGTGGCAAACTTTTTATATTTTGCTGCATAAAACTTCCTGTATAACATTGTATGTTTGCTGCTAAAATAAGTACACACAAAACGTAATGCAATTGTTTTGGGGGGGGGGGGGGTTACAAAATGGTGACATTAAACATCTGTGATCTCAATAAAACTCATCTGTATAAACATTCTTTCTCCAAAAAAGAACATGCAAAATGTGCTAATGTTTTTTTTCTGTTGAGGTTTAGAATGGTGACAGAAATGCATGCTAAGTTGCATCCCACAACCATGGATCAGATCACAAAAATGTTCTTTATAACATGCCAACAGTGTCTCAACAGTGGCAACTCAAGTTCCCACTGTGCAGTGCAATTTGCAGTAGCTTTCTCAGCACTGCAGCCTGTCTAGTAAATGTAGTGATCAATTGAGGAATCACAATCCACAGCTTGCTTAACTGAAGTAACTACAGCTTTCAGTCTCCACAAAGATCCCTTTTTCCTTACCCAATCCCAACACAACTTTCAATTACCAGAACAGTAGAAGAAAACTGCAGTATTGGCACCCTAACACCCAGTGGGGCATATACCATGTGACACTGATGGTTTCCAGAGTCCCCAATTCCACCCTCACCTCATACATTAGGGCATGGAAGATCCTGTGTTAAAATCTGAACATTGAAGTTTTTTGTGTTTTGCCAAATGGATCCAAATAGGCAATGTTCAGGCCAAATGTATGTGCGTTCCAAATTACAACAGCAACACTTGCACACCTGTTTATCACATCATACAGGTCTGTTAGTATAATTTGACACAGTTTGTACTTTGAATATTACTTTACTCAAATATATACATTCTTCACGGCCCTAGGGTGTGACATCAACTATCTCAATGAAATGATCATTGAAATTAAGCTTTTACAGAATTGACCCAATGTTATAAGTACTTAACTTCAACTTTTGCTGGGAATAAGAAAAAAAAACCTAAAAAATGGTTTTATACTTTGTTGTAGACAATTTACTTTAGATAGTTTTGCAATGAAAAGCATTCTTTTCCAGAAGCTATTACTATACTCTATTGATAATTAGCATATTTGAAGATAAATGAGCTAATTTTAGATTGTGTTTGCCCGTAAGTAATTATTCTGCCTTGTACAGCCGCATTGATTAAATCAGTACTTGCAAAGGCTCTTTTTGGAAACAAATGTCAGATCGTGGTGCAGTAATACTTTTACATATCCCCAGTGCTTCTGGCAGTTCCCTTACAGCTATTGCTGAACCACATTCTGTTGCAGGTTATATCTTTGACACATCTCTAATTGACTGCGGATTATTTCCCGTTCAGAACTATAATGGTTTGTAACGTGTTGTTGTATTCTCTTTCCTATATCTATATATATAAGGCTTCATTGCTATACTGCCAACATGCAGGGAAGATTGTTATTTGGGCATTGTGAATTTTGTTCTATGAATAAAAGTGTATGAAATATTGCAGCTGTCCTAGGTCCACTCAATTTACATTTCATCTTCAGTTTATAGATTCCATACAACAAGTTCATCAGGCTTTCCATAGAGTTTTTAAACCGCAGTCTATTTTCATGTTTTTGTTTATTTTATTTATTTATTTTTTTTTTTTGCAACTAAGGGCTCTATGTATAAAACAGGGAATTAGATATTCCCACATACATTCCCCTATAGGAATTGTCCAAGTCCATATGTTTCAGTGGCAGTAGGTGATTCTCCCCTGGGGATATTTGAGGGAATGTTAGATTCCCTGTTTTATAAATAAAATTAGAAAGAAGAAAGAAACATCTTTAGAAGTTCATTCAAAAATTAAGCTGTGCAAATGAATTGTGAAAATGAGAAATGGTACCCAGGTAACCTTTGTCTGATGAGATTTATTGACTCTTTTTCTTACACAGGGTAAGATTAGAAGGATTTGAGAGTGTTCAGACAAGAAAATGTGAAACATTCTCCTAATTATTTAAAGTGAAATTAAAGGTGAACTATCAAATGTGGAAAGAAGATCCCTATTTAGTTATTGTATCTGTAGATGATTGGAAAATTGAAATTACATTTTTAGAGCTTTGATTGATGATGCTAATGTACCTCAATCATCCTTACACATAGCGCTGATCATGTTTTTTTTTTGGGGGGGTACTATTTTCTCCACAGTTTCCCCAATCATAGTAAGGAGAATTGACTGGTTGATGGGATTATCATAAAGGTACCCATGGTGTATTCATGAGGTTAGGGTGCCTGGCCCAATAGACAACCCAGGAGGGTTCACCTCATCCATTATTTGTGTTGGTTGCACTTTATCTCCTTTATTTCTTAAATTGGTCTTGATTTACTACACCACCAATGTTTTCTGCTGTTCCCTCTACTGTTTTAAGGTTTAAAGTAAATCACAAGGGAAATACAGAGTTACTGTATTATACAAATGTTAGTTGCCTGGCTCCAATTCTGAACCACTAGGTTCAGTACTTGCTGAGCTATGAAACATACAGGGATTAGCAGAAGTCCTTGACTGTAAACGTAACACATTCCTTCTTCTGCCTCTCTGTTGTTGCCTTCATTGGCTTCCATTTCACCTTAAAATCAAATTTAAGCTCCTGTGCTTTACCTTACCTACCCTCCACAGTTCTTTTCCCACTTACCTTTCTGACCTGATAGAAAAATACTCCCCTAGCCGCTCTCTACACCTCTGAAATTACCTACTAAACCTCATCACTTGCAGGGCTTCAAGTCTTTTCTAGGGCTGCCACCACTCTCTTAAGCTTTCTTCCTCATCCTATTCAGTTTGCCCTCTGCACATATAAGAGAGCTCTTAAAACCCATCTTTTCAAACTTACCTTCTGGACTTTTGTCTTTTAAATCATAAACACTGCTCACTCACCATTCCATATCCCCCTTCTAGTGTGTGCTACTCTGATTGTAAGCTCTTCTGGGCAGGGCACTCTCCTCCTCTGTCATTTGCAATGCTTATTTAATGTACAGCACTGTGTAATATGTTGGTGCTATATAAATACAGTTCAATAAAAAATATTATTTGTAAGCTTGTACTTGAAAACATTAAAAGCAAGAGGGATTCCATAACAGTTGGGCAGCTAGCCTTTTTAGAAGCAGACATTAGTGTCTCACTGTATGTTTCTTCTATGACAAGAATCCTTTATAATCCACATGTAAACCAATTTATTTAAAAGGGTATGCCATACTTTGTTAAATAAAATGCCTTTGACCAAGAGCAAGCAAATGACAAATTAAATATATGTGTGTGCATTGCATTCACATAAACAACAGTGTACAGCGGGTAAAATATTACAACAAATAAAGCAGTGGTAAATACTAAAAATATAGTAAATTAAAAAAAAAAATCATGCTTAATTTACCACGATAAAATAAAACAAGTAGCAGCTGATAACAAAGGCTTTCCATTTCTATCTGAACAAAACACTCTTTAAAATCTATATAAAATGTATAATCATTGTGGTTGTATAAAATGATAAACTTATATGTACGTCAAGGATAAGGTAAATTGTGTTAAGTCTGACCATCTGCTGTCTCTGTATGCTACGGTTTGGCACATGTACTGTATTTATTTTAACCCAATATGCATCAACACTAGATTAACTGGGTTAAACTGTTAATGCTTTCTGTCTATGGAAGGCTGCTTTCATTAAGTGGCTCCCTGTTGCTTATTTGACTGTAGGCCCAAATCAGATGTCTCAGTGGGCTTGTTACATTAAGCAGGCCCAAGTGGTAGGAGATTTAAAGCATCAGTATGAAGTGCTTTATCACTTCATACTGTGTTCTTGGCTGCTTTCATTGGCCTCACTTCACAGGGTTTTTGGCCTGCAAGCAGAGGCCTCTCTGCAGGCCTATTACAAATTCTACTTGTTGATGGTTGCCTTGTTTCAGAACTTAATGGTAGAATAATATTTACACAGTAAACTCCTCCAGAGGTGTTATAAACACCATAAAAAGGATTTTCGAAGCTTAATGAGTGTTAGTGAACTCAAGACAGGATAATGTGGCAACTGTGTGTTATAATCTGATTTGGCATCTTCAGCACAGCAGGAGTTACAGGGTGTAACATCTCTCCTCTTCTTTACTGTGTAATATTATTAGTCTGGCACATTGCTAAATGCAGCATTTCAATAACTCCAGATGACTGTATATTATACAGAGCAAACTGGCTTCCAGGCAGGCAGAGGGGAAATAATACAACACAATAATACGCTGCTAGGTGCCATTTAAAAAATGCACATCTTTCTTATAGATTTATTTGACAAATAAATTGTATATCTTAATAGGTTGCAGTTGCACATTAATCTGTATTACAGGGTACATAGTAAAAATAAATATGTTTCTATGGATGATTTTTTTTTTATTTTTTAAAGAATATATTAATCACTTTACATTTTAATAAAATACCAGTTGCTGAGCTCAAATAATCGATTTGATTGCTAAAAGTGAATAATCATTTAATATCCACAATGGTTACAATTCTAACATTACAAATCTCAGCCAATCTTTCAGAAATTGCGGCTGATTATAATCAGTGTGCTGAGATGAAATTTGCAAGGTACCAAAAAATCAAGGAACGATTGATTCCATCATCTGTCTTTACTATATTAACCCCCCTGGCGGTCTGATTATATCAGTATTTTTTAATGTCAAAGCAGTAAATTTGACATTTAAAAATACCTAATATTTTAAATTTCCCGCCAGGTCCCGCCCCCCAGTGCACCGCACACACACACATTCCAAGCCTGCCCGACATCTGCTTCCCAGACCTTCACACACCAGGGACAACATGCCAGGGGATGCAGATGCCAAGCAGGCATCGCAAGGGGACACAGATGCCGGGCAGGCATTGCCAGGGGACACAGATGCTGGGAGGGCATCGCCAGAGGATGCCCCATGGCTCGTGGGAACCACCCTGAATAAAGTTTAGGGTTATCACTTTTGGTACTAAAAATTAACCAAGAGCCACACCCGCCAAGTGGCTATAGGCATGAAAAGACCATTTTCTAGATTGTAAGCTCCTTTAGCCAGGGTCTCTCTTCCTGCTTTGTCATTGTTTGTATTTGTCTGGTATTTTTTGTACAGCACTGCATAAAATATTGTTACTTTATATGGTTTATTAATAATCATTGTCTAAATCATTCAGGTGATCTGGGTCAAATAATGATCCTCATGTCTCCTGCTTATGTGCTTTTTTATGGCAGCTTATGCATAATAAATAGTAGGTTGGTCGATGCAAAGACCGCTAGGTCACTTTCTGTTTTAACCGTCGTGAATCCAAGGAGGTTGCGGGCTGCTAAAAAAAAAAAGTGCCAATCCCACTGCACATGTACTTTTTTATTTTACTTTTCATGAAATACCCTTCTGTGCATGCCTATAAAATGCACAGTGAGATAGGCACTCTTTTTTTTTACAAGCCTGCAGCCTCCTGAGATCCGCATGTGCAGTGAGATTAGCCATGTTTCTTAAACATTTACAGAAAGTCGCTTCACTCAACCTTGCGCCTGCTAAGTGTGAGATCAGGTGACATCACAAATTGTTGGTCACAGTGCAGATAGTTGGCAACTGTTTTTCTGGGGGAGCTGGCACGTCAACCTATGTAGGGATGGTAAAAGAAAAATTTGCAGTAAAATGAGATGTGAAAATTGTGTAAAAGGTAAATTGGGTCAGCAGACTAATGGAAATCATTCAAGGCTATAGTCAGGAAAAATGAGCAAACATCATGGGAACAGGGAGAGGTTAAACAGAGATGGAACTTTTCTGCTCATACCCAGGGAATGAACAGTATTGGAAAACTGAACCCTGATATGGGGTAAAGCCTAGGCCAATATTTGTTCTTTATCAGTAAAATGTAAAATACATGTATTATTTTATTTATTGTGTGTTCTACCATTGATTGTGTGACATTTACAGATTTACAGATACATTAAATATATACATTTTACTTTAATGTATATTTTAGACTCGTATCCAGGGAAATAGGCATCGGATACATGCGATGCAAAAGTGCTAAATACACACACACTAGTAAATATAGTTTTCTAACAAGTGAGGCACAAAGGCTAATAAGGAAGCAGGGAACATTTTGATTGCTCATTATCGAGGTAAATAAGAAATGTAGCAGATAAAAAACCTAGAAATGCTGTAAGACAGCAAAACTTGTAAGAAAGCAGAGGGCATTTACACATAATATGTAATGCATAGTTATTTGCATACTTTAGAAAATCATCCATTTTAGCTGAAAAAAAAAATCTGAAGCTAGGTTTTAATAAACTACAGTAATTAACAAACGTGTAAGTTTGTATATCCATTGCAGCATTCATTATCTAGCATATTAGGAGTGTTACTGAATCGTCTTACAAACTGTAAGACCACACAGAGAATACAAATTATAGTTAATAAGAATTCCTTTAGAGAAATCATTCTATTAACTATTTGAGCATTTATATTAGAAAAACAGTTATTTTGTTGCCCATGAACATAAAATGAGAGTTAACCATCTGGCTGGATCTAATAGGCATTTTGTTTATATGGCAGACCACAAACATCAGGCAGGCAGCTCCTGTTCTCTCCTATCCCCCCTGAGATTAGATTCTTAACCAGTGTGTGATAGCAGTATCACAAGTCTAAAGCAATAAACAAGGTCTACATTTGCCCCAGTCTGATTTATTTTATTAACAGTAGTTTTATTAGTTACATTTTTAGCAATAAAGTCTTGGTTTGATTTGATTGTAAATTGGCCAATGACTTGCTTAGACTTTTCCTAATTTCCCCAATGTAAAACTGCAGTACTGCTGGCTAATTTTTATTAAACTCTCATTACAAATAAAGATGCTGCAGGTAATAAAACAGTCAAAAAGTTTGTCAGTGGCAGGACAGTTTTATTGAACAAGACTAAGGCTAGGTACACACATGCAATTGTACTCGTCTGATAATCGGCTCAGGGCTGATATCACACGAGAATCCAAATGACGTCCTGACGGATTCTTGGGCGATCGTGATGAAAGTAAAGGGGGAGAGAGTGCAGCGGGGTGCCGCTCCGTCGTTCTCTCTCTCCCCTCTCCATAGAGCAGAAGGGTGCTGTATGTACAGCACTCGTTCATGCATCATGCAGTCGGTAATCGTTGGAAAGGAAAGGACAAAAATTGCACATGAGTACATAGCCTAAAGCACAAAGTAGGGACACAAGGCAGTTGTTTGCATACAATAAATAGGGGTGTCAGTCTGCACATGTCAGAGTTGTGTAAAACTTGTCATTAGCAAGACTGTTTCATTTATGAAGATAGGAGGATCCGATCAATGTGAGGGATAGAAAGTGAAATGGTTAAGTTGCACATTGTTGTTTAGCATATTTTTATTGTTCCGTTCAAACAAGCAGCTCCAAGAAGATGGTCAGTAGCACCCCAACGTCAGCACCCAATACTTTGTACATTTTCCTCAATACAATTATGCAATGTTCTGCTATGATTCCCATTTAATAATAAGGTGGCTAGCTTATTGACCCCCTTCCTACCTCATCCTTCGAAGACCTGTTTAGGCCTGGTGGCCAAAGCTCAAGGGCCATGCAATCTGAGTTAAAAAAATATCAGCAAATCTAGACAAGAATTTGCCGATGCTATGGATTTTTAAGCAACAGGATTTGTTATGAATTCAGATTTTTATCTCTACTGTAGAATTCTCCAGTGACATCTTTTCCTTACAGTTAAGAAAGAAGTAAATGTTCCCTCCTCTGCTAGTATATTATTATGATATACTCCTACCTGCAACTATTGTGGACATGTTCCACTGTATGCCTGGGAATGGATACTACATTTAACTTCTTGCCATGAAATATGCTAGCTAACCTGGCAATTCACCTTTTTCTCATTTTTTCTGTAACTAAACTAGCACCTTAGGCCTGGACATTGTAAATGATTACACAAAAGGTCAGTGTGCAGAAATAATGTATTGGACACTCTCAAGGTAAAATAAATGAAGCCACTAAATTTATTGTGTATGTGGGTGCTTTTGTGCATGCTGGTGTATTTCTATACTAAAAGACCTTACAAAGCTTTTTTAGTCTGAATTTGCATTTAGGGGAATTTGCAGTTTTACTTTTTCTTTTCAAATGCCTACTGATTTTGTGAAAAAAAAATATAGCTAGTGAACACGCTCAAAATTAGTTATATTTATTTGATGAAAACTTGCAATAACATTAGCACCATGTTAATGGAGCGGCATAATAAATTAAATCAATACAAAAATGTTTAAAAAATTAAAAACAAAGTGAAAAAAATTAAAAAGTACAAACAAAAACACATTCTTTCAGCCATCAGCCTATTTCTATTTGCACACCTACTGTAAACTTGTACTGGAAGAAATATGACAGCTGTCATTGCATTTAAAAATGCCAGTTACCTAGGTCTATATTGATAACTAACATTTCTTTCTGTGTAATTGACCTGAAACAAGCATGCCGATCAACAAAGAGTACAGTCAATCTGCATATTCATTTTGAGTCAGTAATTTAGAAAGCAATGAAATCACTGACCCAGCATAACAGTCAGAAATGTAGCATTTTGTATAAGGAGACAACATGATTGGTTCCAAATTTTGTTTTAAATATAAGGAGCACTTTACAATAGATTGAGAATTAAAGTATAGTAATAGCGCAAACCTGGACTGTCATCACACACCACTGACATAGTTTTTAAATGGTATATCAAATTAAAACGATCAATGCCTAATATCCATAACGTGTTGTTTGTCTTATGTAGTGTGAACCTACTAATTTTTTTTTACTAATCTTTTATAATTTTATCTCTGTACATGCACATGCAGTCTAAATTTCTTCTACATCTTTTTTTCTGTTTTATTTTTTAAATAGAGATCACTTCTGGCATTCCTGAACCCACATTCACTACTATGAAAACTGGGTTATAATGTCATTAAGGCCATTAACGCTTTCCTTTTTTTGTAAAACAGTGCCATATGCCACCTGTTCTGATCCCAGACTAAAAATAAAATATGCCACAAAGAGGAAGAAGCAGTAGTGTTAAACAGTAAGCTACATAATTGTAAATGAACTGTCTAGCAATACTGTGAAAGCAGTGCGTGGTAATCTCATTTAGTGTGTTCTGAGCAGTCGGAGTGGAACAATTTCTCAAGGCAAGCTGCATATTCACAGCAAAGACAGAGGAAAGAAAGCAGCAGGGGTGACTTCAGTCAAAACAAAGTGATGGGTTAGTTTGCTTCTTGAGTACATCAAGCTGTGATCAGAAGGGACGGTGCTGGGCAGCTGATTGCCACTGGCAGTGTTACACTGATACTGTTAAGAATGTGTGAATCATTTCTGTAGACAAAGCATATGTTAGCTACCTAGATATAATTCAAGTTATCCTTGCTCATTTTGTACTAGCTTTACTAGCTTACTCTGTTTTAATTCAATTAATTTGAATATATGCAGAAAGCTTGAAAATGAAAATGGGGGAACTCGAAATTTACTCCACTGGCAAGTTGGTCCCCACATTTTCATTATATGTGAAAGAAAATTTTCAAAAGAGGTACATCTATATGTCCTGCAGAAAAGTGTCCTTTTTTTTTGGGGGGGGGGGGGGGTGTTTGAATACATGTAAGGGTCAGTGTCTGTGGGCTTTTTTTATTACTGTTTTAAACTGGGAAAGGGTCATTTTATGCTCAGGATCATGTTGTTGACCCACAAAGAATCCAAGCAAGGGTACACCAGCTCTAAATTCTGTAAGACTATGCATAGCCTTGCAGTGAGGTTGCAGAGTGGTTACCTGTTCCTCACACCCCAAAACTACTTATGCTACATTTACCACCTCATCTATGGCTGCCCAAAGTGCATGAATTAGGGCAGCAGTGAGCACATTATTATCACTCACTGTTGCTAAATGTAAAATGTTCAAAAGCTCCTTGCTATTTGGTGTCAAATGTGCTGACACCAGTGCTGCAGTGTGAGTGACCAAGAGGCCGACAAAGTGCCAGTCACTGAAAGCCTGCTCGTATACTTATATTTGCTTACTATATTATTCCACCTAATATTTATTATTGTAAAGATCAGCTTGGATCATCTAATGACTTCTGTGAGGTTGATGTGTCCATTAAATTATGGAATTTAGAAATGCACTTCTCTGTTCTACAAGCACCTGACTTTGTCAGTCTCAGTTTGATTTTCATCCCTGCTTGGTATCCATAGGTCTAAATCATTTCTAAGTCATTGATAGGGAACATGTATGAAGTATATAGGTTCTAATTCCACTTGCTACGTGCCTGTTTTGAATCAGTGACCCAAAAGGTTTCAAACCAAAAAAATCCCAGACAACTTTTAGTAGTTCCACAACAGTATATATATACACAGCATGTACATTTCACTAATTTGCAGAAATCTTTTTAAGGAAACTAAATCAAGTATCTTACGTTGGTTGGGTAAGGCCCTAAACACATTAGATTGTTTAATTGCAGCCTACAAATGCTTGTCTGAATAACATAAGTTTTAGCAATAATTTGGAAAGCATTTAACAAGTTTCAAGCTGCTTTCTTGAGGACTTTAAAGCCCCCCTTCTGCTTTAGTCTGGAAGTGGTAAATACAAATCTTAATGGCATGGATTTAACATGTGTTTAAGAGGCATTATTAGGCTTTAGAAAGCTTTGGCACTGTGTGAATCTTAGACAGATTTTGACAAACCTCTGTATGGATTATCTAAGTGTGACCCATGCCATGGGTCATAGAGCCCAATCACTGTTTTTTATATTTTTAATTTGTCAAGGTCTTTTCCCTTGAGTTTCTAATATCATGGATTTGATTAGAGTTTATATAGTAGTCATAAATAATCTTTTATGTACTGCATGTTTACAGTTGCATTCATTTGGGTAAAACCTTGCATTCTTCACAACCTTATATATAATGTTTAGCATTTAAAATGGTTTTAACTCCATGTATTATTAGAAGAAGAAAGGTAAGCATTTGATGGGTTGGGCAGATTAGGTATTAGTTATTGGGCAGTGTTTCAAGATGCATTTAACTAAAACACAAGTTACTTTCTATAAAATAGTTATTGATAAAACTGCCATATAAAATTACCATCTGTCCTTTTACTACATGACTTGAGCACAGAGTACCGCAGTCAGTTCCCCCACTCCACCCACAACAAAAAACACCACACCAAATTCTAGTTAAATGGTCTATAGGCCTTTTATTACACTAATAAAATAAAAATAGGACATATTAACAACAATAACCCAACCAAGTTAAATAACATTTTCCCAAACATTATCATCTGGTTACCAATCCTTGAAGTTCTGCCCCTCCTAATAACCCCTTTTTGGAATCTGCGCCACCAAGATATGTATGCTCGGGAACGATATTACCACAAAGCGCAGTCCCATCACAATATCACCATAAACCAAGATCCTTAATACACACCTTTTGGAGATTCCACACCAAGGGTGGAATCTCCCACCCTCCTTGAAACACTACCCAAACCAATTTCCTTCGAGGACCTCACCACAGCACACTCACCGGACTCTTAAACCAACCAGGGCGAGAGGGCGGGTAAAAACTCTTCCCCTACTCTGCTCCTTCCACTGAAATAATGCCTCCTTCTCAATTTCCTTTCCCTTTAACCCTTTTTCTCCACCCTACCTCTATGTCACCTTCTCCTCCCCTTTTTGGAGCTAACCCCATCCTTTTACAATAAACCCTCTCACTGCCTGCGTCCTGTCTCCCTCAGTCATGCAGGCCTTTTACTACCTTCCTAAAGTCACTACGTCTGAACCTGTCCAGAAATTGTATGGGCCACTATTCCTGAGCAAACTGTCCTAGCTGTGTCATTTTAGAAACTTGCCTTCTATCATTCTCCCAGTATTGTGGCATAACAATATGCATTTTAGAAATTCCACATTATATTTCAAGAGTTGGAGTACTCCTTGGTGTCCATAGATGGTAAATCAGATAATAATGGCTTGACCTTATTTATCTATTTGAAATGTATCCCTTATTCCTTTTCACACTTGGTTAATATTGGATGATTGCTTTTCATTTATTCATTTTTTTGGAGGCATGAATCTTTCTAAAAGAACTGTAAGTGTACTGACAAATTCCTCCATTGCTGTATGTTACAGGTAAATGTCTGGTCCTTCTAGATGTTCTTTATTTACCTATACTAAAATAATATAAAAGCTGCCATTGCTGAAATAATTGTAAAACATGCTAATTTAATGTAAAGCTGATTGTTTGATGTCAGTAGTGTCAGTCACACACCTGAAGCAAGCAGGCAGATAACTGTGTAGCATATAGCTGAACACTTAACTTCAAAGGGGTTAAAGGCAGAGAAGCAAAATACCAGCCAGGGTAACTGTTTTTCAGAGCAAGGTTAGAAATCGAAGCTAACATAATTTCTTATTATAGGGCGATTATAAATAAGTGGTGATAGAACAACCAATCACTTTGTTCACCTTTTTTCTGATTATAACATTTATTACATCAAACTTATAAGGGAATTCACAGAGGCAATGATGTTTAGAGCTTTGGTTGCCCTACTGTAATTGCCCTATATTGTCAGTCAGAATCTTTATTCACTTGATAGGATCAACATTTATTTAGGTGGCATAGTTAACCTTTTCAATACCGTTGTGGCCACATCTTCCACTTTTAAAGAGTAGTAATCATGGCAAAAGTGACAATCAGTAAGTTTAACGCCAACACAACTGATCTTTACTGCAGCCTATGGTACCTGCCACTATCAAGGTGGAGAATGATCCTCTCAATCATGACGATCCTCTTTATGTAAATGTGGCAATAATTGTAAAACCATCAGTAAACAGTAGTTAGTACCATTTCATTTAATCATTCATAAAAGTCACAACAATGTCAGCTGAGCACCACTTTCATGAATGGGAAAAGGTTAGTAGCACTGTTTGTTTTTGCTAAAATAATGGTACTGTGCTGGGAATCATGCTAAGAACCTGCTTTGATGTTCATTATATTCAATACATTATTAGCTTAACTTCCAACTGTGCATGTTTTCTTTTCTCTACTCCATTTATTACAACATGACATAAATTCATTAGGTTATTCTTGTACATTTCCAAAGTGTAAAGAGAAGATGTTCATTTTTGTGTTTAATGTTTCAAATAGTACATTCATGCTAATAATCTGTTAGTCCTGCGTAACCTCTCTGTGACAAACTATGATGAGTTTAGCCCTATTATCTTTGTTCTATGTTATACTTCTAATTATGCTGCATGTACAGTAATGATTTTTGTTTTCACTGCATTTCTTATTAATTTTGTACATGTTTAACTTAGCTTTCAACTAGGCATGATGTATTCTGTGTTTCTACTAAGTACAGATTGGCAAAAGTGTGGGCTGTATTGCTGTTACCCTCTGCACCTGCAACGAACCCCTGGCATCTACATCTGTTCTAACAGGCTACTCTATCTGTATCCATTACCATTTGCGATTAGCAAATCAGTTACTTACAGTTATCGCTATGTTATTTTTTTTTTGTTTTACAAACAATACTTTAACACAATTATGTTTTTAAAAGATTAACAACACTGAACAATACTGAAAGTCTAATACAGCATGTAATATGGATTCTGGTTATATAGACACTTTACACATACAAATAACTAATGTACTGTTTTGCATGATTCAGGGTTTGGTTTGCAAATTACCTAAATGTAATTTTTATATGTGCTGTATCAGGTAAGTTCTGAGTTTCTGCAGTCTGTCATATAAATATAATCTTAATATTTACATAGCAGTATAATTTTATTCACAATTGGTTTCTTTTATAATACAAAATGATTATAACCCACTTTAATATTAAATAACAAAAAAAAAAAAGACAGGGTTTTAACCATCTATTACTCTATCCAAAATAAAGACAAATTTTTGTTTTAAATATAAGATTAGATAAAATACTTTAATATGTTGAAAGGGAAAAGAGCTCTTAATGGAGAACTGGACGAGTTTCGGCCATACCGTAGATTCATTCTAAAGGTCAGTGAACCATAGGGTTACCAGTTTTATTTGCTGGGACAATGAAGCAGCCTATATTCAATTTAATAATATCCCTTGACTAAAGTAAAATGGAGTATGGCCTACAGTACTACTCCTACCAGCTCAGGCCACAAATGTGTTTTGGCTAAATCAGAAACATCTCCGCCTTATATGCTATTTCTTATAAACTAAACACATCTATGTAGATTTGATAGTCCTCCATGGTTAGGTCATTGAACTGAGCAAAACATCTTAGAGTGTTCCAAAATGAGAACCTGGGAGCCCTCTACATATACTGAAGAATGCCACCAACTCATCATCTGCCTTACATATAAAAAAAGACCCAGATTTGCTGCCTGAAAGGACACCTCCTTAGCTTGTCTGATTGGTGACTCCAGTGAGGTGCCATTGTCTGCCATTGTCTGTCCTTATGCCTGCTCCTTCACAAACACACTAAAAGTTTCTGCTGGATCTTGCCTCTAATTTCGTCTCTTGAGACAAACCTGAAGCTTCTTCCTGATTTGACTAAATGCTGCTAACGGTATATATTCCTGTGGATTCTGGCAGACTCCTGCTACATCTCCAATGTGATATAGGACCAGTTGGCATTGTACTCTTAGCTGGTGTGCAGTAGAAGACTCCTAGAAACACATCCGCATAACTTCAACCAGCATGGGAAATTAATTTACCTCTTCTCTGCCCCTCTTAATATGCATCTCAGAAATGTTAAAAACATTCTACAATGATAAGTCAACAATCTCTGTTGGTGAATTATATGTCATATAATGACAACAGTCCTATGCGAATGCTGTGAGTCATTGCAGAATCTTTGCCACCATATGGGTAAATTATTCCCTGTAAACTGTGGCAATGCCGGAACAATCTCAGGCTCATGACTGCTGAATCTCTTGTGTTTACTAGTATAAAATATTTGCTGTATGAACTATGAAAAATACAAAAAAATCTCAATTTGACCACTGCATAAAAAAACGAAAAAATATTCTAGGAAAATGAGACGTTTGTGTTCTGCAATAACAGTGGTTTCTGCCTCACTGTGCAAGACAATATCTGTTGCTGGATGCTTTTTTTTATCACATGGCACAAGTGAGAGTCGTGTTCACAAAATTATCATGAAACTGCATCCCTACACAAAAGCAGCAGTTATTGGACATGGTTATGGAGGATTACATCCCTAAATTAGTGTGAAGGGTTGAACAAGTTTAATGGAATCGGTTGCAGGTTAGGAACAGACAAGCAGACAGGCTCAAATCCAATCTAGCTACAAATCAGGGTTCAGATAAAAAAAACCCTGGTAATTTACTAGAAAACAGACACACAAAAATTGGGACAGAAAAATTGATAAAGAAGTGACCATAGTGATCCAATGAGAGCTTCAATATTGTGAAGAACGAGGACAAATATAAGCAGCAAAGTACACATTTTTGCATAACTCTTATTCAGATAAGTATAGCAACCATGTAACTATAGGGGTTATTTGTATGATTATTTACCAAATCATGTAAGGTCTAGGGCAGGGGTCCTCAAACTTTTTAAACAGGGGGCCGGTTCACAGTCCCTCAGACTGTCGGGGGGCCGTACTATAGTTTGAAAAAAAACAGGAGAAGATTCTTATGCACACTGCACAAAACGTATTTATTGTATAAAAAACATGAAAGAACAATACTATATGCACAGCACACTTGCCGATCATTAAAAAAAAAACATATTTCTGTAAGTTACAGGTCTACAATTTAAAAAAAAAAATTTCATGAAAACCTGTGACGCTTTTGGAACAGAAATCTAGAAATCAGTGTAACGCTTAGGTGGTTAAGGAGATGCAAACAAAATCATGGTTTACCAATATAGGACAGGATAATAAATGCCCAGCCAATGTATATGGATCATGTTGACACTGCTGGTCTGCACTACTATCAATCAGTGTGTTTCCTTAATATAAGTAAAGGGTGAAGCTTTATGTGTCCTAAAAAAATGTGAAAATTACTCCTAGCCAGTACTAAAAAGAGATGTTTAGCTGGTAGCCCTAAGTGGAGATACTTCACCAGACACCTAGCAAAGCAGGATGTGCAATCTGGCTATTCTGGCATGCACTGTTTTAAATAGCACAAGAAACATTATTCTTTAGGGCCACTCACTTTTTGCTATGCACACCAAACCAGTACTGTGACAAGAACATGGAAACCCACTTAAAAAAAGCTAGCTGGTTATGTTCCTTCTCCCCATACCAAACATGTCTAGTCCTCCCATGCTTTTGGGCGCCAGGTGTTTTTACCTCTAGTTGTTAAAGAGCTATGCAAAAGTTGCATGTAGGTCAACATTAGGAGACTGATACTTTTTTATTTGTCATCATTATTATGGTCTTTTATTTTAAGTTGCACACAGATGGCCTTCAGTTAACAAAAGTATTACTGATACTGATACTCAAGTCACAATTTCTAAGAATTTTATTTTAACGTTATATTTTTATTATCTGTTATTTTCTCACTTTGGTCTTTTGACTCCCAATTACCCATAAATTCCCAAAATTTGCATGCATTTGCATATTAATAACTTTCATATTAACTATTACAGAGAGTGGGTGGGCTAATGAATTCCACACTCCACTATTTTAACTTAATTTACTTCATCCATATTCCAATTACATTTGGGATTGGGATCCAGTTTTTATTAAAATTAGTCAAGCCAGACTTAATTTGCACTGCCCTTCCATTAATCCAATTAATTAGCAATGTTGATGTGTGCTGCTTTTGTAATGCAGCTTTGTTCATTCTCCCCCAGATAATAATAAGACAGCAAAACTAAGCAAAAATAATAAAAGAAATTCAAATAGGCATTGATTTCCTTATCTGCAGTACATAAGATACCATTAGTCTTGTAGGATACTAGCTTTTGTCTGTGATTATAATTGTTTGTATTTTTTATCAAATGTTATTCGCCATTTCCTTTTTAGAGTGTTTACAGATCTACACACTATACATATTTTTTTATGATTCTTGTTACAATTTACTTTCTTCATATTACTGAAAATTAGGAGCTCTTTTTTATTATGATTTTCTAGGTATATTACAAATACCATTTCCCAGTAACCCAATCACATTTTGCACTGTATATTCTTTACCATTACTCCCAATGGTCCAGAAATCCTATTCAGTTTTCATAGTGGCTCAGAGCAGAGGTTGGAACTCAAGTCGCGTGACTTGGACTCGAGTCCGACTTAAATCACCTAATGAACGACTTGCAACTCGACTTGGGGTTTTACCTAGTGACTTGCAACTCAACTTGGGACTTGCTTTCTCCGCTGACAGCTGATGGGGGAAGGGAGGAAGGCAGTCAGGTTTCTGATACACAGCCTTCCCCCCCTTCAGCTGTCAGAGGAGAAAACTTAGAATGCTGGAAAGGTTTGGATGAGGGCAGTGAGTCTTCTGTAACATAACACCACCTTCCTCCCCGCCTTTTTGCATTCTAAGTTTTCTCTTCTGACAGCTGAAGGGGGGGGGGGGGGGCTGTGTAACAGAAGCCTCACTGCTTTCCTCCCTTCCCCTTCAGCTGTCAGAGGAGAAAGCTGTGGACTTAGAATGTAATCCTGTGCTCAAGAACAGGATCAGAGCTCTGTTTCTATATGGGGATAAATAGGGGTTAATGAAGTGACTTGACTTGAGACTCGACTTGGAAGTATTCTTGGTGACTTGAGACTTGACTTGGGGCTTGGTGTCAATGACTTGGGACTGGAATGGATCTGGTCCATGACTGAAAACATTTGCCAAATAAAAGGAAATTTTTTTTAGGATACCCATTCCAGGTTTTGCTGGATCACCCAGGTTCTACTATGAAAATCTATCTTCTCCATTGTTGGAGAAATTTAATAAATCAAGCTCAAAGTGTTGGTGTCTGGAATATCTTTATTCCTTCGATGTAATTCGTAAATGTATCCACATGTGGGAAACCAGTTTTGCTCAATAAATACATTCTGCTTATTATTATTGCAATGGTTACTTCTCCTTCTCACAATAAAAGCTTGAGGGCTGGATTCACTGAACCATATTTGTATTTACCGTAGCTGTACATGCGCATAAGTGTTACAGCATGTGTAAGGAAAATTCAACATTCTAACATGCATTTTGCTATGCTACAGTGGCTAAACATGCGTCAGCTAAGTGGTGGCATTTTAAAGAAAACATTTATTTTATTATTATTTCAGGTCCTTTTTGACATCCGTTACCTGTTTTGAATATTCAATTTTTGTAGGAACAAAATCACTTAACGTGAGCAGTTATTAGTATTTGTTACTATCAGATATTGCTACAAGTAAAAATATATTAGATTATATTGTGCATGGTGTACCACTGTGCACATGTGTGTAGCAAAGCATTTAAGCACAGGGCTGGAGGTTTTGCCCAGCAGGATTTAAATTGCTGCTTGAGATGAGAGGTTCTAGGGATTAATACCTGTACATTGCCTTTTTTGTTTAAAAAGCACGGTAAATGGGTATTTTATAGTTTTTACTTTATTTTTCCCCCTTTTATACCTTAATGTGAATGATTTAGTTTTGAGTCCATTTCATTTTGTTTTTTTGTTTTTTTTGCAATTTGTTAATAAACGTGTTTACTATATGTAAAGAACCTTTTTTTTTACAAAGAAACACTTAAAACACAAAATGCTCAAAGCATATTAGGTTATGTGCAGGCTGCTTAATGACTGGGTTTATTTAAATAAAATGCAAGGTGAGTCACCTTAAAAGGTAGTAGTCATGGCAATGGCCAATCTATTTGTATTTATATAAATTGAAGCTTAAGCTAGTGAACCTGTAAACAGCAGGCTTTTTTAAAACAGATTGCTAAACCAACGCTAGATGACATTCTTTGCGATATCTAGCAAAAAAGTAATATATCAACATTTCATATTTGTTTGAATTATTTATAATACTTGCCATAAAAAAATATTGGTAAGACAAAAAAAAACAATATATATTCCCTGCAGCAACAATTGTAGTAAAATGTGTTTTTTTGAAAATACACCTTACTGTATATCACTTTACCCGTAGATAAAAGAGCATAACCTAACTTTGCTGGCTTTTTCTTTATCATTCAAACCAATTTAAACCAATGTGCAGCCATAACCTGAGTTACTGCTCACTTTGAACTGAATGCATTGGTGCACTGTAATACCCTTGAGTTGCAGGGCACCGCAATATGGGCCTACATGCTACCAATTCTACTGGTTCTCTGTGCTGGCAAAAATGCAGTTCTTTTAAATTTTTGTTCCATCATGGTGCATTAACTTAACCCATGATAGCATACTGGTATTCTACCCAGACTGCCCTTAAAGTTCTGAATAACACCCTTTCTCTTTGGTGTTGTATACAAAAGTATCCACATAATATAAACCAGCAGTAAAAGCCCCTGGTCACCTGCATAGGTAAAAATGCAAGAAATTATCCCTGATGTATTAAACCAGTATAATATAATGTAAGCATATAGGTGTTTTCAAGCTTGCTGAGGGAGGTATAGGTAGTGGGTGGTGGACTCCCTCGGGTAAGGAGTCTTTTAGGTTATAGGGATAAGTCCAGCAGCTTTCCAAGAGTGGAGAGGGTTATTTGTGATATTCACAGATGTATACAATGGTACAAATACAGTTTGCCCTGAGTATCAGTCAATAGAAGCCTACTAATTCTTAGCCACATAACATACAGGCAACACAATGTTTTCATCCAGGATACAGAGCTATTTCAGTATGTATGTCCATTTTTTAAAGAAATTTACCTAGTTGCTTAAGCAGATATTTCACTGATAAATAAAAAAAGCTACTCTATTTACAGATAAGTTACAGATAACTGTGTTTTATGTTGTGGGGCAATTAGCTAAAAACATGGTTGCACACTAGGGATGAGCAAAAATTTCCTCGAACTTCCAATGGTTCCGCGAAATTTCGGTGAACCGATTTAGCGAAACCATCGTAAAAGGAAATTAAAACAGGAGGATTCCCAGGACTGAATGCAGCTCTGGGAATCCTCCTGTTTTAATTTCCTTTTACGATAGTAATTAACCTCTAGTGCCCGGGGATCGCAGAGGATTTCCAGGGCTGCATGATGACGCCCTGGAAATATGCTCCATAGCCAAGAGACCTATCCGCATCAGTGAACAGATCTAACTCTTCATTGGTTACCATCTCTTCCATCCACAGAGAGCCACCGTTATAGATCTCCAGGAAACGCATCCAAACCTCCAGGTCCTCCCGCAATACCCTGGTCAATTGTACAAAGTGCCCTGGTGCCCTGACCCCAGAGGTGGCAGCCCCTAAATGCCTACTAAACACTCACCTATGGGCATGATCACGCAGGCAAAATTCAGTTTGCCCAACAGCGACTGAAGTTCCCGCAACTGAGTCTTCCTTGACTTCCATGCCCTCTGAACTTCCACTCGGAAACCCTCCAATTTGTCCATGGGTAACCTACATTCCATTGCTACCGAATCCAACACTACACCCAAATGCAAATCTCCGTGGTAGGGTGCTCCGTCCTATCACCCGCCAATGGCACCCCAAAACTCTAAGCCATGTGCTGTAATGTCCCCAACAAATTGGCACACACCAATGGCTCTTTAGGTTCAACGCATAAAAAATCATCCAAGTAATAAATAATAGAACCAACCCTGGTCACATCCTTAACTACCCACTCAAAGAAAAAGCTAAAAACTAAAAAAATGCACATGATATGAAACAACTTATAGACAAACATTTGTCCACAAAATAAGCCCCTTGCCAACAGTACCCAAGCAACCAAAAACTGTCCAGATGAACCGGCAACAACTGGAAAGCAGCCTCAATATCCGCTTTCGCCATCGAACAACCCCTGCCTGCCCTACGAACCAACGCAACAGCAACTTCAAAAGAAGTGTACACAACCCTACACGCCCTGGGGTCAATTGCCTCATTCATTCATTCACTCAAATCACCCTTTGAGAAAAGACAGATGGTGAATCATACAGAATTAATTTTTTTAGGAACCACGCCTTAATGTGACAGCACCAAGTTACTCAATGGAGGCTCCACAAAAGGACCAACCATGCGACCCAACACTACCTCTTTGCACAACTCCGTGAAAACCACTGGGCGTCCCAAAGCCAACCGCAAATTCCCTGCATGCGGAGGGGCAGACTCCAAAATGCATGGAATGCGAAAACCCTCTGAAAAACCCATCTCTAACAACTTTGCCGTTGCCCTGTCCGGATATCTATCAAGGAAAGGCAACATTTCTTCCACTTTCACCAGCATCTTAGCCCTTGATTGCAGGCTCGGATGGACGTCCCCTACTTTTGTTGGTACAGCGCACCCCCGCATGGGCTCCCCCGCAGCCAGAGCACTCGTGCTTAAACCAACATGTACTGCCAAACTTACAGGCTCTTTAATTAAAGAGCCAAAAGAAACACTTTCACTTGCCAGCCGAGGGCCCCACCACACCAAACCCCCGTTTCCCATAAGAAACGACTTCAAGCTCAGATGAGTCAAAGTCATCAGCCGCATCCATAGACTAATATCCTTATGATCCCATCTAATCCCTGCTCGCACCGCTTTTTCTTTGCCTAATTTGTTTGTCATATCTAAGCCATGCTACCCCTTCATATACCCTATGCGCCTCACTGATCGCATCAAAAATAACAGAACAGTGCTGAACAATTTGGTATGTGGCCCTTGAGCCTACTCCATCATGGGGTCCCGCCTCTGTTGAGGATTCCGCCCATTGCAGCAGATGAGCGCTTAGTGAGTGGGCTCAGAGGGTCCCATGAGGGGCTCCTGTGGCGGCGCTGGACCCCAACGGGGTCACTAGGATTTAGGCGCAACGAGCCCATAGAGCAGCAGGCTGGCCCACTTGCACAGCCCGCTCCCCTCCTCGTATGATTGTATTATTGAATTCCTGCAGCCATGCTATTCCCTTCTCAGCAGCAGTGGCCCTGAGGGTACTCAGCAGTTCTTCTACAGATGCCATCATGTCAGTAAGTCTGGTAAAAACTCCTGCTTTCCCCGCTGAAATAATGACCTCTCCCCTTTCTTGCCCCCCTTTTAACTGATGTCCTTTGACCGCTCCTACCCCCTTGACCACACCTATCACCCCATCTCAAATCCAGACCCCAATCTCTTATTTAATTTCCTGTGCCTTCCCCCCTCACCCTGTCATGTGGCCCCTCACTAATTTCTTTTTATTTTTGTTCAGGGCCTAGACACATTTTCTTTCTGCATTTAAAAGACAAGAAAAAAAACACATTCATCAGAATGTGGTAAAATTGTGCAAACCTAAACAGAAGCTGACATATTTGACACATTCACATTTATGTGACTTTGCCATGCAACCCAATGTTCCATGTCAGTTACCATTGCAAGTGAAAGGAAAAAAAAACAGTTGATGATCTGTGTTATAACAGTACAAGCAGTCATCTCTGCAATGGAAAATATCACTCCCCTTTATTTGAGATCAGATTTAGGTATTTTCCATTCTGATTGTTTTCTGGATTCTGTTCAGTTGCCATAATTGCCATCATACACACGTACAGCCACTTTCTAGGAAGAATCCTGGCCAATGTTCTTAGCTCAGCAATGATGCATATATATGTACTTTTTATGCATTCTTCATCTAAGCTTATCTATTTGATCCTGCTGAGTGTCCTGAACAAGTTTTAGACAACAACTGCATTTAAGTAATCTACATGCATTACTGAAATATACATGAAATTGTTTAACAAGATACCAGCAACAGCAGTATTTTATTGATTGTTTGGTAGTATGAGCTTTTTTAGACAGGACCCAGCTCAGTGGAAGAATGTCATTAATACAGTTGCAGGACAAGAAATATTTCTTTGTAATTATTAGCAGATCGTCTTTAAGTCAGGCCCCTGCTTAGGAGACACGGGCTCACAACTAAATAAATAGGATATTTATGGAAGCAGCAGGTTATGAGGCTGTGAAATCCCAAGAATTGGCACCAACCAAATGTTATATATATAGCTTGACAGTAGTGTTGTGCATTTGGATGGAACCTATGCAGTCACACACCATCTAATCCATCTGTAGGTGGTGACTACTGACGCTTCTGGTTTATTTGTGTGCTAGAAAACTTGCATTCTTGCATGCAACAGATTTCCTGATCAGCCAGAAGTGTTGCTGCTGCTGCTAGCTTACTGTTATGATGAGTAGGTAAATCTAGAGATTCAGGTAGGGAGAATACTTTATCTAGCTGACACACCAGAAAAGCCAGAATCTGCCCCATTCACTTGTGCATCTGCCTGGCTGGGCAGAGCTGCTCCAAAAACTATGAGGGTGGCATGATGGCTCAGTCGTTAGCACTCTGGCCTTTGTAGCTCTAGGTCCTAGGTTCCAATCTTTGCAAAGGGCACTATCTGAAGGATCTGGAGGTTCCCTCCTGAGGCAAAAGAGAATCGGTAACAAGTGATCCCTCTCCATCTCCTATTAACTACTCAAGGCAGTGTCATCTTTTTCCTGCTGCTGCTTTTCAGGGCATTTCCACCACAGGACAATTGTCATACCTGTAGTAACCAGCCTATTCTAATCAGACCATTCACACTTCTCTTCCTCCTTATATTCCTAAGAGGCCTTGATATCTTAGGGCACTACCCCAGCTGCCTTCTAGGGCACCCTACTCCTTCTCTAGTAGGTCACAGTGTTATGTTTAGCAGGAAAACTATGTGAAACACCACAAATAGATTCTTAGGCTTGAGTGCTTTGCACTCACTAACCATCCTGGTGGTCTACCTAAATGAAGTTTACACTAAGCAGACCTGATGTATAATATCTGCACCTGCTGGTCCCAGTGGTACACTCCAGTGGTAATGGTGAATCCTATGAGACCTGCTGAAGCAGGTGGTATCTTAGCACACTGTGCTGCTCCGGCAACCTCTCCAAAACCTCTCCAAGTTTTATTTCTCCCCCTTTAGAAAGTCCACCACCAGCAGGCACTGGTGCCATTTTGTTTCTTGCGGTTCTATGTCCCAAGACCTCTTTCATTTCAGTAAGTGGTACTGTGAAAGGTGGTACATCGTAGGCAGTGTGCCCATGTGAGTACTCACCTTACTACTGTTCAAAGCAGAGCTGAAATGTAACCCTTAGGCTACTCTTTGTCACCAAGAAGGGCTACTGGGCTCTACTGTGGCCTGGCACACCTTTCCCTGGCTTTAGAAACTACTTGCCTTGCAGTCAAACCTGCTCACTTTTAGCTACTGCCCAACTGTAAGCTAACCACAGTTTCCATGGGAAAAACATGTAGCCAAAGGGCCTTCCATCTGGCTTTCATGTTTGTTTCTGACTACCTTGGTGCTGATGTGAGAATGGAAGGAGACGGATAAAATAAGCCTTCTTCCTCCCTCAAAACTTTTTTTTTCAGTAACAGTGAACACAACAAAGACAAAAAAACATGAAAATAAATTAATATAAATGAACAGACACAGAAACTGCATTGACTACACTAAACTATAAAACATAAAGAATCCTACAGAATATAACTTACAAAACAAACACCATACTCACACTTTCTATGTACTTCCACTACCTATCCATCTCTTGTAAGCTCTCTTATTGATTTTCATTCTCTATAAACACACTGGCACTGGTTTTCCTTAGCTCTGATTTAAGTTCTGGGTGCAGTGGCACTGCTTTTTATATAATGGGTGTAGGCTATTCAGCGATTGGTTGCAATGAAAACATAGGCTTTCTTATTGGCAGTAAAAAGGGGCTTAAATATCACATTTTCTGCTGCCTCTTCCTCTGCCACAAGCAGTAAAACCGAGTTGAATTTCGCTTCTTATCCCAAATCTATACTGTACATCTATTTTTGTGTCCCTATATTTTCTTGCAGCATTATACTTAAGAATACAGAGTTTTGTGAGCTACAACTCCCATGGGTATCAGTAAGACATTTTTATGTTCTAACAAAAAATCTTCTCAAAGAAAGTTGAAAATCCCCATGGCAACAATCTCTTTTCCCGATTTTATCTGTCTTTTCAGAACTGCTTCCAGATGTAAAAATATTTTGTTTTTATTTGCTAAATCACTTTGTTTATTTGCATCACATTAAGAAGCACCATCAAAACATGTCATATACTGTCAGTTTTTGACATGCTGTCTACTTTCCATTTACTTAAATGGTAAGCGTGAAATCCAAGGAAAGTGCACTAAACAGAGAGAAGCAAGTGATAAAATGATGTGGCATATCTGTAGCATAACAAATAAATGCAAATGAGCAAGCATTATGAATTGTTTTAGACATTCACCATGTAATTGATTACATTATCCTTTTCACAAACAAATGGGTATAATATCAAGCTGGCAAACCAAGAAATATTCATTTTCCACTTAATATTTTAACTGAAGAATTTTCTTTTGCAGCAACATCTGGCCAAAAAAATATAAAAAGATTTTGTATCAGAAGTATGCAATTACTTGATGAACACCTATTTCATTGTTATGTCTATCACATCAATTAGTCCTTGCTACAGGCCAGTAGGGCTTTTTGTGATGACAAAAACAGGAGTTTGTTAGTAAAGAAACTATTCTATTGATCTGTGAAGAACCATATATTCATAATTTGTTGAAGAAATAACACAATTTTTCCAAGACTGCACAAATGTTTATGCATAAACTGATAGTTGCAACTTTCACATCACAAAATATTTGCACTACTGCTTATCAAAATGTCAATAAAAGCATTGTTCACTCTGGTGTTCACAAGCACAATAAAATCTATTTTTTTGTAAAATAAAAAAGATGAAATTGTGTTGAGGTAATAGATACATGATAAACTTACAAAATTGTTTCCAGTGGTGAAAAATATAATACCCAGTCTTGTGCCTAGGTGGTGCTTCAAGCATTTTTCTAATAGCTCATCAGGTAGGAGTTGAAATATTGGCCCTAGAACCTAAACATTATTTTTTAAACTTCACTATTATTTTTTTACTTAACCTAATTGCCATCAGCCAGTTTATGTGATAGTATTGTGCAATGACAAGTTCCATCTATGGAGATATAAGAGGTTTGTTAAACACTTTTTGTCTTCCATGCAATTTTCTCCAACAGATAAAGTACTTTCTGTATTTGATTTGTTCCCTCTTTCTTTATTTTTGCTATCATGTGAAAGTTATGAACCTGCAGATGCACAGTGCAAAGTGCTTCTAGTTTTACTACAATAAGAAGATATTGGGTGAATGATCTCTCCTCTATGCTTTCTGTCAGCTATCTTGAGAAATTTGTTGTGCTCCTTAGTGGAGCAGATAATTTCCATGTGAAAGAAGTTAAAAAACTGTAGGTTGCTACAGTGGTCAGGAGTCTGTTTACATGCCAGTGCTCCCTCTCCTAAAGCAGACCTATCATCAAAATGTACAAAATTTAAAAAATATTTTAATTTTAATTTAATTACATTTTTTATTTATGTACTTTTTGAAAAAAAAATGTTGTTACATTTCTGTCCCTTCCGTCAATACCACTGCGGCAGTAAATTCTAAAGGGCAAACCTACAGGCTCCAGAGATACTTATGTCACATATCCCGGAAGATGAGGGCTGCTCCTTCTGCACATGTCTGAGATCGAGCAGTGAGTCAACAGGAACCTTTACAAAATGAAAAATAAATAAGCTCAAAATTTTACATTATATATGTGTTTATATGTTTACATTTGAAGGCCCTGTTGAAAGATACATCATCAGATCTTGCGCATGCACAGTGTGAAAATGTGCAATGTCATAAAGAACTCTTTGGAAAAAAGAAAATGCAGGATATAACAAGGAACCTAGAAAACAAGACGGCAATCAAGACAGAGCAGGATTTGTTGGGTGTAGAAAGTACATTTATCAAAGGCTTTCAGCAAGAAAAAGTAAGATTTTTTTTTCAATGCAAGTTTTGCTTTAAGGGATATGTTGGTGGCATTCAACGCTGAATATGTAGCTACAAGTCAGTGCCAACGTCAAGCATAGTCTCAGTGAGCTGTGGAACTCATTTGTTTTCTTTAATGGTGGGTAGTTTAGGTGCACAGTGCCTTGTAAAAAAACACAAACAAAACAAGTTAAAACTAAAAAGGCCAGAACAACATTCAAGTAATAAATCAAAATACCGCCCCCAAGCCTCATTCCTCTCACTGTTTTTCCCAAATCTCCCAACAATAACTCTTAAATACATTTGAATTATGAACTCATTTAAAATACACTGTCACACTTGGGGAGACGAGCTTCTAGGGGGTGCTATGGCCTGTACAAAAATGGTGTGAGCCCTAAGAAGGGCCAAGGCACAGAGTCTAAACTGCAACCAGGTCAGCTCCAGAGCCTCTAGTGGTGAGGATGTTGTGCTGCTGGTTACAGCCAGGTTGTGGTCCTTGGGCACACCAGGGAGGCGGGATGATGCACGGTACCAAATCACTAGCCAGAAGAATTGTCAAGGAAGGTCGGGGTCGAGGCAGGCAGCAAGAGAAGCAAGAGAGGTCAGGTCACAAGCCGGGGGTCAAATACCATGAACACCAGTGACACAGAGTCCACAGCAGACACAGGGAACACAGGACACACTGGAAGCGCCAGAAGACACAGCTGACACAGGGATAACCACAGACACAAGGACACTGCAACAGCACAAAAGAAAAATGGCTGGGAAACAACAGACTGGGCTACAGGGGATTAACACAGGAGCTGGAAAAGGAAACACTGAATTAACCAACAGGTGTACAGGAAATGCTCAGCAGAGCTAGAGGGCTCGGCACTAGTGGAGACACGTTGCACGAATGCTGAGTGCTGTGTCTGAGACAGCTAAATAGCCCAGGATGATTAACAGGCTATTTTCGGATTGGCCAGCAAGAGAGGCGATACTGATTAAATCTGGAAGAGAAGGGGTGCCCAGGCTCAGAACTGTCCTCATGTGCAGGAGAGAGGTGCCTGCACTTTAGTGAGGAAGAGGTAAGTGTGACATACAGTATCCTTTTCCTTTAGGCAAATATTTTATTTTGTACAACAGATGTGAAAGCATTTTTTTCAATTACAATTATAAATGTTTTACAAATATGCAATGTGAACATTTTTCATTTTTACCTACCAACAGCTTAAAACGGCTACATTACCTATGGTAAGCACGGTGTAATACCTAAATAAATGTTGTATTTTTTAATACAGCAACAAACTTGTTAAGGAATTTATTTTCCCATGAAATAATTTACAGTCTTATTGTTTTCAATTATAGTCTTTAAAACAGATTCAGTGATATAAAGCTGAAATTTTCCAAAGAGCAATTGTTAAAAAAAAAGGTGTCAGTAAAAAACGGTTTGGTTCACTCACTGTAAAGAATAATTGATTTAAATTACTTATAGATAGCACTGCTTTATTTCATTTTTACTTTGCGCGGGCTCTTGGAAAATTGTTTAATGGCCATGAAATAAATGTTAAACACATTCACTCTGCCAAGCCACTTGTTAGAAATATTACCCTTTGCTAAACGTGCAGGAGCAAAACTGCAAGGTATTTAAACTAAAGATAGCAAAAAAAATCCAAGAATTTAGGTATATTTTGTTATAATAATTCTCTTTACATCAAACGGGATGGGGGTCAACTACTGTTTTGTTATATTACATGAATAGATCTCCCTGACATAGTTCCTATTTCTGTCATCATAGAATCTTAGGTTCTGGGTGTTCCTGCCTGTTTTGAGTTGATTTCAATTTTTTGCTTTTCTTCTCCCTAATATTAAAGCTTTACTACTCTATTTTTTATTATTTTATTATTTTTTTTATTATAAGAAACAGGGAAATACAGAAGTTGAACAAAAAAAGAAGTACACAAACATTACAACCTAAAACAACAGCATGGGGTTATTGGTCAAGTAATACATTGTTAAAGTTGGAGACCCAATTCAGTAAGGGTTGCATAATAAAAAAGATTAGAAAGAAAAGTCATTATTATTATTATTATTATTATTAAACAGGATTTATATAGCGCCAACATATTACGCAGCGCTGTACATTAAATAGGGATTGCAAATGACAGA